>NC_134364.1:35836977-36130778 GCF_048569485.1 Anomaloglossus baeobatrachus
TGCCATTTCTGCAGAAGGGTTCGATTAAAGGAGACGTGGCATGCCAGTCAGGAACCCGGAGATATCCTCGGAAAGGTCTAGAGCCTTTGGCTCACCCTGGACGGGCTTAGGAAAGCCAAGTGACTGAACAGCCGTTGGGGCAGGGGACTGCGGTGCTAAGAAGAGAGGGTAGGAACAAAGGCACAGATCTGGCAGCTTGAGGACACAAGATCCAGGAAAGCAGAGATAGGTTGACACAGAGTACCACAGGAAGTAGCAGTAGCAGAACCATAGAAAGGAAGACCATGTCTGCCACAATGGTGGAAGAGAAAATAAAAAAGTTCAAGTTTGGTTTGCCCAGAGAATCCCAGTGTTGTGTATTTCAATACTGAGTGTACAACAGTGGTGGACTGTGGGGTAATGGACACCACCCTGAAGAGAAAATTAAGTGTCACACACATTGACTCTCTCTAGCAAAGGGTTGCAGGTCTTGCCCGGCCTCCCTTCACTTGCGTGTGATTAGCTGTGAAGCTCCTCCTTGCTCCCTGATTCTCCTTTTCTCTTCCAGTTCCTCCTCCTCTCTTCCTGCTCCTCCTCCTCACTCTCAGCTAATTCTCCTTACTCCCTGGTTCTCCTCCTTGCTCCCTGCTCCTCCTTCTTGCTCCCAGCTCTTCCTCCTCACTCCCTGCTCCTCCTCCTTGCTCCTCACTTCTCCTCCTTGCTCCCAGGTCCTCTTCCTTGCTCCCCGATCCTCCTCTTCATTGCCAGTTACAGGAGAGGTTTCCCTGCCTATGTGCAGAGCAGTTGCAGTGTCCGTGTCAGTAAGGGAGAAAGAGAAGAGGTGGGCAGGGCTAGGTATGTAGGGTGGGCCGGATATGTAGGGTGCAGTCAGGTATGTAGGGAAGAGCCAGGTGTGAAGGGCGGGACCAGGTATGTAGGGAGAGCAGAGAGCCAGTACTGAGGAAGGGGGAGAAACCACCAGCACAGGAGAGATGGGTGAAACCACTGAGGACATGGCAGATGGGAGAAACCAATGAGGAGAGGGGAAACAACTAACAGCCTTTTCCCCCTCTGTGGCCGCTATTCCCACACTAAAGCCATCCTGTAATGCTCTCAGCAGCTCAGCCATTGGGATGGAAGAGGTGTGCAGTGATGACAGGACGGCACCCTACGGCTAGTGGTCACTAAAACTGTCGCGGGCGGGGAGGAGGGTGTCAGCACACTGCGCTCACCCCTTCTGCTCGGGTTCGGCGGCCGCTGCTCAGTGGTGGCTCGAGCTGTAGGCCGGATCCCGGGGGTTTCTCGAGCGGCACTCCTCGCCCGTGAGTGAAAAGGGGGTTGGTTGGGTGCGGGGATTGTTATAGTTCGTGACGCCACCCACGGTTTGTGGTGATTTTACCACCGCTGCTCAGTGCGGGGATCCCGGGGATGGTGATGCGGAGCAGCCAGGTGTTGTGTTGCCCCTCTGTGGGCAGGGGTTGGTGATCCCGGGGCCCGGTGAGGGTTGGTGAGGTGCGGGGCCTGGTGGGCGCAGGGACGCGGTGGCAGCACTGTGCCTTGCGGCACTGTGGTACTCACTCAGCCTGAGACACGGACACAGTTTGTACGGTAAACCAAACGGCTGGTAGGACGGTCCCACAGACGGCTGCACCTGCACTCCCGGTAGGTGACGGTGATGTCACTCTTCCTTGCACCTATGGTTGACTTGTGGTAGCGGTGGATTCCCTCCGGTTACCCGCTCCCCGACTACAATCTGGGCCGGAGGAGCTCTACACTTTGCCCGCAGGCGCTGGCCCTGGGGAAACTGGTGCCTTGGCGGTGGCGGTGTCTCCCCTGTACAGGTTGGGCTGTTGCCTTCTATCGGGTCTTGGTTGTTGGGGGATCTGCGTCCCCGTCACTGACGGATTCGGCAAATTTGGCGACTCCTAGCCTTGCCGGGGTCCGAGAGGCCCCTGCCCTGGTGCTGACTGTCCTTCGGAAACACTGCTCCAGACCACCGGGCACACAGCCAACGGGTCCTTCCAGGATCTTCCGAACTGTCCCCCATCCAGACAGTCACCGCCGTCGCTGACCTTGCTGTTCTGGCCCTACACAAAGCTGGACCCCTCAGGCTCTCCTTCCTTCTTGTCACCTCCCTTGCTTTCCTCCTTTACCACTTTACTTTCTGTTACTTTCACTTAGCTCAACTCTCAAGCTCTTCCCTGAGCTGACTGCCTGGTTTCTCCCGCCTCCAGAGCTCTGATCTCCTCGGTGGGCGGAGCCAACCGCCTGGCCCACCCCCTGGTGTGAATCACCAGCCTCTGGAGGAAGGCAACAAGGATTTGTAGTTTAGCTGTGATGTGCCTACCTGGAGTGTGGGATGTGGTGGTGTTGTGACCTGTGACCCCTGGCTTTCCCAGGGCGTCACATTCCCCCTTAGCAAAATGCAGACCGTCCGCGGGCTGCCGTCCTACACCGGTTTTATTTTTCTGAAAAAGATAACATTTGGAAAAATCACATATAAACATTTTAATAACTCTTCCCAAGACGGGAGGCACATTTCTTAAACGTTGCAACGGTTTACGGTTACGCTTTCCGCTCTCTCCCACCCAAGTAACCTGGCCCTGATGCTGCCCCTAAAGCCCAGGCAGCACCCCTTGACCCACAGTCCAGCACACGGTACCCGAGCGGGATCTGTCCTTCCCTCCAGAGGGTAGCCACCGGTCCCTTTGGTGGCTGGCCCCAGCCTGCTCTGCTCAGGGCCCTCCCTCCAACCTGCCTCTCCGGAGGCGGCCTGCGGAAAACGGTAACGGTACCCAACATATTTACAAGCCACTAATGTCTGTGGTTGCCCTGCAAGTTCACGGGCTTGTCCATGGATAGTTCCCATGCATTTGTAAACGGTCCCCACGGGGACAACGGTGCCGGCTCCAGCCGGTTCAATCACAAAGGCAAATCAGGTAACTGTTCGGTAATTATCATTTTCCATTTTTCAAACTTTCAAACTTTTCAACAAACAAACTTAACTCAGTGGTGGTCCCAACGGAGACGGTGCTGCGGGCATCCGCTGCCCTACTCCGGATACTCAGCTAACGCAGCTCCATCTCCCTCCACCAGCATATCCAACATGCACTGACATGCCTGCGGTGACAGGGGCACCCGGTACCCATTTCCACCAGTACACGGGGCATGCACGACCACTGGGGCTTCTTCATAGTGGGGACACTCACTTGCTCCTTCAACTGCAACAGCGGACCCGGAGCTGGGGCAGGAGTCGTCATCTCTTATTCCTGCGTCAGGCGGGTTGCCGCCAGCTGCCGCAGCCTCCTGGCCTCCAGCATCCAATACTTCAGCCCCTTCTGCGGCAGCATGGAGCAGCAGAGTAGGCGAGCTTATACTGAGGCGCCTCATACGTAACGGCAAGGGCGATGCATAGGCCGAGACTAGGCCGGGCCCCTCAGCCGCAGCGGCCGGTCCAGGTAGGACATAGGGACGTGGGTCACCAGTCGGTTCTGCTACATCCATTCCCCTTTCACACGTCGGGGCAGTTGTAATCAGCTCCTCCACCTCGTTAGTCCACTGCTCCAGCATCCGGAAGATCTGATCCTGCTGACGCTGGTGGAATTGTATCACCCGGGCCTTCATCCAGGCCACGGTCCCAGGCTCAGGGTCTGGCACAGTCGCTGCTGGACTTCTGGCACCACGCTATTAAGGGGCCGCGGTTCTAGCGGTTCCCCTTGGGGCATTTCAGGGCCGTCCTGGACGTCTGCAGCCGGCTGGTCCGCCGGAGCGGCCGGGCAGGGTATCGCTACCGGTTGGGCAGGTAGCGGGCCTAATGGCGGGGCAGCGGCAACTATCGCGGGTAGCGGGAAGAGAGGCAGGGTGAGCGGGAGCCGGCCGGGCCCCTCAGCTTCAACGGCCGATCCTTCAGGAATACAGGGGCGTGGGTCGCTTACCCGCTCCTCCAAATCCTCTTCCGCCTCGCGTCTCCACATAGCAGCCACCACGTCCGCCATGTCGGTCTCCCACTCCTCCAGGAGGAGTTGCATATGGGCCTGCAGACGGTTACTCAGCGGGACGGTCCGGTCCCTCAACCAGGTTGCCGTGCCGGGCGCAGGGGCTTCTTCGTTGGGAGCTGGGTGGTACATCTTGGCAGTCGTGCTTTCCAGGAACCCAGTATATTTGCAGAGTCCTGGCGTCCCTGCTTTTATAGCTGCAGCTACATGCATCCAGCCGCCATCGCGTCCCCCTTAGCTCTTTCCGGCCCCTCCTCTCTCGGGGCGGGGTCTTGGCCTTCGCGCCTCTACTGCTCGAGAAGACGCTCGAGCGGGAACTTTTCGCGCCAAAGATGGCGGCTTCTGCAATTTTTCTGCCGGATACCTCCGGCGGTAACAAGGCGCACCTCTACCAGAAGCAGAGCGGTAGGATCCTGTTCGTGACGCCAAGTTGTCGCGGGCGGGGAGGAGGGTGTCAGCACACTGCGCTCACCCCTTCTGCTCGGGTCCGGCGGCCGCTGCTCAGTGGTGGCTCGAGCTGTAGGCCGGATCCCGGGGGTTTCTCGAGCGGCACTCCTCGCCCGTGAGTGAAAAGGGGGTTGGTTGGGTGCGGGGATTGTTATAGTTCGTGACGCCACCCACGGTTGTGGTGATTTCACCACCGCTGCTCAGTGCGGGGATCCCGGGGATGGTGATGCGGAGCAGCAAGGTGTTGTGTTGCCCCTCCGTGGGCAGGGGTTGGTGATCCCGGGGCCCGGTGAGGGTTGGTGAGGTGCGGGGCCTGGTGGGCGCAGGGACGCGGTGGCAGCGCTGTGCCTTGCGGCACTGTGGTACTCACTCAGCCTGAGACACGGACACAGTTTGTACGGTAAACCAAACGGCTGGTAGGACGGTCCCACAGACGGCTGCACCTGCACTCCCGGTAGGTGACGGTGATGTCACTCTTCCTTGCACCTATGGTTGACTTGTGGTAGCGGTGGATTCCCTCCGGTTACCCGCTCCCCGACTACAATCTGGGCCGGAGGAGCTCTACACTTTGCCCGCAGGCGCTGGCCCTGGGGAAACTGGTGCCTTGGCGGTGGCGGTGTCTCCCCTGTACAGGTTGGGCTGTTGCCTTCTATCGGGTCTTGGTTGTTGGGGGATCTGCGTCCCCGTCACTGACGGATTCGGCAAATTTGGCGACTCCTAGCCTTGCCGGGGTCCGAGAGGCCCCTGCCCTGGTGCTGACTGTCCTTCGGAACACTGCTCCAGACCACCGGGCACACAGCCAACGGGGTCCTTCCAGGATCTTCCGAACTGTCCCCCTCCAGACAGTCACCGCCGTCGCTGACCTTGCTGTTCTGGCCCTACACAAAGCTGGACCCCTCAGGCTCTCCTTCCTTCTTGTCACCTCCCTTGCTTTCCTCCTTTACCACTTTACTTTCTGTTACTTTCACTTAGCTCAACTCTCAAGCTCTTCCCTGAGCTGACTGCCTGGTTTCTCCCACCTCCAGAGCTCTGATCTCTTCGGTGGGCGGAGCCAACCGCCTGGCCCACCCCCTGGTGTGAATCACCAGCCTCTGGAGGAAGGCAACAAGGATTTGTAGTTTAGCTGTGATGTGCCTACCTGGAGTGTGGGGTGTAGTGGTGTTGTGACCTGTGACCCCTGGCTTGCCCAGGGCGTCACAAAACCACAACCCTCTCCTTCCTTTTCTCTGTGATGAAGAAAAGAGTGAGTATATACAGTACAGTCTGTGTCATCTGTGCATAGTGCATATTTGTGCATTAATGTGTGTATTATAAGTGCAAACGTCATGTATGTCTTCTTCTACATGATGTCACCGCACTTCACACTCGTCACATGACAATGCGCTCAATGTGTGAGCCGGAAGTTTGATGTTCCGTAGACTTAAGGGTGCTTTACACGCTGCGACATTGCTAACGATATATCCTTGGGGTCACAGTGTTTGTGACACACAACTGTCACGCTCCCCGGGTCCCCTGCGCTGTCCCCCGGCTCACCTGTCACGCGTCCCGGCTCCCCTGCCTCGCTTCCCGGTTCCTTGGTCCGGTCACCGCCGCTCCCCGCTCTCCAGCGTCCATTACCAGCCCGTCCCCGGCGTCCTGGTCCCCGCTCCCGGCGCCCGTCGGCTTCTCAGCCCCAGCCCAGCCCTGCTGCTTCCTCCTCGCAGCTTCCTGCCCTGGCTTCTGGCACTCGGGCCGCGCGCATGCGCATTAGGGCGCGCGCGCGGTCATTGACCCTTTCTTAAAGGGCCAGCGTCCATTAACAGGAAATGATGCAAACAGGTACAGGGTATAAAGGGGTTTAATGTCCAAGGGGGCGGGGCCTGATCTTCGTGTTTCCCAAGCTAGGAGTCAGGTCTCCTGGTGTCTATATGATATACTCACCTATCTCTCTTGTAGAGCCGTGCCTGCCTCGCCATCCGGTCCTGCCGAATCCCGAACCCCGAACGCTGTCCATCTGCCATCCTGACAGTCCGTACCATCTCGGATCCCTGCGGTGACCCGTCATCTCGCTCCGAAGGTTCCGGACCCCGCCTGACATCTTCTCGGCTTCCGAACCTGAGCTACGTCACCCGGACTACCTACAGTGACTCCGTGGTCCCAGGGACTTCTCCGTTAAACTCATATGCACGGACTGTTCTGCTGCCTATAGTGCTCCAGCTACCGGACCCCTTACCACCATCTAGGAGTTCGGCCCAGTGGATCCACCTCCTGGGTCTGCCCGTCCACCTGGCCCTGACAGTAAGATCAGGCCATGGATCCCGCTGCAGCACTAGCAGCCGTACAGGAGGAACTCCAACGCCAGCGTGAGACTCAGACCCGCATGCTGCAATTCATGTCTTCTGTGGACGCCCGCCTGAACACGCTACAAGCAGCAGTTGCGTCTTCAACATCCCGGGCTTCCACTAGTCAAGCCACGGCTCCAGCTCCCGTGGCGACTTCTTCAGATACTTCCAGACTTCGTTTGGCCTCACCACCCCGGTACGCCGGAGACCCCAAGACCTGCAGGGGATTCTTAAACCAATGCTCCCTCCATTTCACGCAGCTGCCGCATTTGTTTGCCTCCGACCAAGCCAAGGTCGCCTTCATCATGTCCCATCTAGAGGGTGAGGCACTGGCGTGGATGAACCCCTTGTGGGAGAAGGGGGATCCTGTGACCACGAACATCCAAGAGTTCCTGCAGGCATTCCGTGGCACCTTTGATGAGCCCGGACGCGCCTCCGCGTCTGCTTCGTCTCTTCTCCGGTTGCGTCAGGGGACTCTGACGGTGGGTCAGTACGCAGTCCGGTTTCGCACCCTGGCTTCGGAACTCGGCTGGAACAACGAGGCCCTAACCGCCGCCTTCTGGGAAGGACTCTCGGGGCGAATTAAAGATGAGCTGGCGGGTCGTGACGTACCGACCACCCTGGATGCCCTGATTGCCCTAGCGACACGAGTAGACATTCGCTTTCAGGAGCGAGCCAAGGAAGTGTCCCGTGAGAGACATCCGGTACGGCATTCCTCTCCTCCGCAGAAGCCCTCCGTACTTCAGTCATCGACAGCTGGGGTCCCCGTCCACGAGCCCATGCAGATCGACCGAGTACGGCAATCTGAACAACGTCGAGCAGAGCGGCTCGCCAAGGGTCTCTGCTTTTACTGCGGAGAGGGCACACACCTGCTACGCTCCTGTCCAGAGAGGCTGGGAAACTCCAAAGCCTAGGGTTGGTAGGAGAGGCCACCCTAGGTGCTGGGACTCTCTCAGACCCGGTTACGTGGACTGTGCAAGTGACAACGGGAGAGACGCGGTTCACGGCTGAAGCATACCTCGATTCCGGGGCAGCAGGCAATTTCATCCAGCAGGCCACGGTGGACAAGTACCAGGTGCCTGTTACTCCACTCGACAAGCCCCTAGTGATTGCCTCTGTGGATGGGAGACCCCTCTCTGACACCATCTCCTGGGTCACCAGGCCGGTCGAACTGCGTATCGGTGCCCTGCACACCGAGAACATCGCTCTCTATGTCCTTCCACGCATGTCCCATCAGATCCTGCTGGGACTTCCCTGGTTGCGGACACACGAACCATCAGTCAGCTGGGGCACTGGCGAAATCACCCGATGGGGCTCTTCGTGCCATGAGAAGTGTCTGAAGTCCATACAACCCATCCGACGGCCTCCGGTTCCAGAGAACCTACCGGGACTGCCCTCGGCCTATTGGTCCTTCGCAGACGTCTTTGATAAAAAGGAGTCTGAGGTACTTCCGCCCCATCGTCCTTACGATTGTGCCATTGACCTGCTCCCAGGAACAACACCACCTCGAGGACGGATATATCCATTGTCTCCAGCCGAAACAAGGGCCATGTCTACTTACATCACAGAGAGCCTGGCAAGGGGATTCATTCGGAGATCCTCCTCTCCTGCTGGAGCAGGCTTCTTCTTCGTGAAGAAGAAAGAGGGCGACCTACGCCCATGTATAGACTACCGGGGATTGAACCAGATCACCGTGAAAAACAAGTACCCCCTGCCACTCATCCCCGAATTGTTTGACCGGCTTAGGGGAGCTCGTGTGTTCACCAAGCTGGATCTTCGGGGTGCTTACAATCTGGTACGCATCCGCTCTGGGGACGAATGGAAGACTGCGTTCAATACTCGCGATGGGCACTATGAATACTGCGTGATGCCCTTCGGCCTGTGTAATGCCCCAGCCGTCTTCCAAGAACTGGTGAACGACGTTTTCCGGGACATTCTCTACGTCTGTGTGGTAGTGTATCTGGATGACATCCTTGTCTTCTCTCCGGACCTCCAGACCCACAGAGAGAACGTACAGCTGGTTCTACAAAGACTGAGAGAGAATCGTCTGTACGCCAAGTACGAGAAGTGTGTCTTTGAGCAGTCCTCTCTCCCCTTCCTGGGGTACATCATCTCTGATACCGGACTGCAGATGGATCCAAAGAAGGTCTCCTCCATTCTCAACTGGCCTCCTCCTTCTGGACTGAAGGCAATCCAACGTTTCCTGGGATTTGCCAACTACTACCGCCAGTTTATCCCTCACTTCTCTGCTCTGACTGCTCCTCTCTCCGCTTTGACCAAGAAGGAGGCTAATCCAAAGGACTGGTCACCTGCGGCCGACACCGCGTTTTGCTCTCTGAAGCGGGCATTTGCCTCCTCTCCTGTACTCCACCGTCCGGAGTTAAACCGCCAGTTCACCTTGGAGGTGGATGCCTCCTCCTCGGGAGCCGGAGCAGTCCTCATGCAGAAGTCCTCCTCCAGGAAGATGGTGACTTGCGGTTTCTTCTCCAAGAGCTTCTCTGCGCCTGAACGCAACTACACCATCGGTGACCGAGAGCTCTTGGCAGTCAAACTGGCTCTGGAGGAATGGCGCTACCTTCTGGAAGGAGCAGTGTACCCCGTGATTATTTACACGGACCACAAGAACCTGGAATACCTGCGGTCCGCTCAGCGACTGAACCCATGGCAAGCCAGGTGGTCCTTATTCTTTGCCAGGTTTGATTTCCAGCTCCATTTCCGACCTGCGGACAAGAATGTACGCGCTGATGCCTTGTCCAGGTCTTTCATGCCCATGGAGCAGGAGGAGGAGACTACCCAACCCATCATCTGTCCTAGCAAAATCATTCCGGTGGCCCCTGTCACCCTGGCCCAGATACCGCCCGGGAAGACCTATGTCTCTGAGACTGACAGGCAAAAAGTGTTACACTGGGGCCATGCCTCGAAAACAGCCGGTCATGCTGGTCAGAAGAGAACATGGAGCACGATTGTACGTCACTACTGGTGGCCATCTCTTCGCACGGACGTCGCTGCTTTTGTCTCTGCCTGCTCCTCTTGTGCCAGGAACAAGACGCCCAAACACCTGCCATATGGCCGTCTTCTGCCTCTGCCGATACCCTCAGTTCCATGGCAACACATAGCGATGGACTTTATTACGGACTTGCCCCTGTCCTCCGGACACACAGTCATATGGGTCGTGGTGGATCGGTTCTCTAAAATGGCACATTTCGTCCCTATGACTGGACTGCCCTCTGCTCAGGAACTCGCGGACGCCTATATACATCACATCTTCCGCTTGCATGGCTTTCCATCACACATCGTATCCGACAGAGGAACTCAGTTCACCTCCCGCTTCTGGAGGGCGCTCTGCAAACATCTGGGAGTGACTCTGGACTTTTCTTCAGCTTACCATCCTCAGTCTAATGGCCAAGTGGAGAGGGTCAATCAAATCTTGACCTCCTTCTTACGTCATTATGTCAACGCCCATCACGACGACTGGTCCACGCTTCTTCCTTGGGCGGAATTCTCCCATAACCACCACATCAGTGAGTCGTCCTCCAGCTCTCCCTTCCATGTCGTTTACGGACTTCAGCCCTCCGTCCCATTGCCTGTATCCCCTTCTTCGGATGTCCCTGCTGCCGATACTGTAGCCCGTGACTTTGCAACCATTTGGGACTCTGTCAAGGCGTCCCTTGGGCGTGCTTCCCTACGGATGAAGAGACACGCAGACAAGAGACGTCTGGACCCTCCGTGTTTCTCTCCTGGAGATCTCGTCTGGCTTGCTTCCAAGTATGTCCGATTGAAGATACCATCCTACAAGCTGGGTCCTCGCTATATCGGGCCGTTTAAAGTCCTCAACAAGATCAATGAGGTCTCCTACAAGCTACAGCTCCCGGCCACGATGAGGATACCCAATTCCTTCCACGTCTCCCTGCTCAAGCCGGTTGTCCTTGGTCCCTTCTCTGCTGCTGCCAGTTCGGCTCCTCCTCCTATTGCCGATGACGACATCTATGCGGTAAGGGATATCGTGGCCATGAAAACCGTCCGGGGTCGACAGTTCTTCCTGGTGGACTGGGCAGGGTATGGTCCTGAGGATAGATCCTGGGAGCCCCGGGAGAACGTGGGTACTCCGCTGATCCGTGCCTTCCTGTCCCGGTTGCGGGGAGGGGGGCGTGGGGGGGGGGGTACTGTCACGCTCCCCGGGTCCCCTGCGCTGTCCCCCGGCTCACCTGTCACGCGTCCCGGCTCCCCTGCCTCGCTTCCCGGTTCCTTGGTCCGGTCACCGCCGCTCCCCGCTCTCCAGCGTCCATTACCAGCCCGTCCCCGGCGTCCTGGTCCCCGCTCCCGGCGCCCGTCGGCTTCTCAGCCCCAGCCCAGCCCTGCTGCTTCCTCCTCGCAGCTTCCTGCCCTGGCTTCTGGCACTCGGGCCGCGCGCATGCGCATTAGGGCGCGCGCGCGGTCATTGACCCTTTCTTAAAGGGCCAGCGTCCATTAACAGGAAATGATGCAAACAGGTACAGGGTATAAAGGGGTTTAATGTCCAAGGGGGCGGGGCCTGATCTTCGTGTTTCCCAAGCTAGGAGTCAGGTCTCCTGGTGTCTATATGATATACTCACCTATCTCTCTTGTAGAGCCGTGCCTGCCTCGCCATCCGGTCCTGCCGAATCCCGAACCCCGAACGCTGTCCATCTGCCATCCTGACAGTCCGTACCATCTCGGATCCCTGCGGTGACCCGTCATCTCGCTCCGAAGGTTCCGGACCCCGCCTGACATCTTCTCGGCTTCCGAACCTGAGCTACGTCACCCGGACTACCTACAGTGACTCCGTGGTCCCAGGGACTTCTCCGTTAAACTCATATGCACGGACTGTTCTGCTGCCTATAGTGCTCCAGCTACCGGACCCCTTACCACCATCTAGGAGTTCGGCCCAGTGGATCCACCTCCTGGGTCTGCCCGTCCACCTGGCCCTGACAACATCCGTCGTCGTTCGCTACATCGCAGCATGTAACACAGCGACCTTAAACAATCGCAAAACAGGCAAAAATCGTTGGTCTGTGACACATTGTTCATTTACCAAAAATAGTTGTCTGGTCAGTAGCGAGGTTATTTGTCGTTCCTGCGGCAGCACACATCGCTATGTGTGACACCGCAGGAACGACGAACATCTCCTTACCTGCGTCCACCGGCAATGCGGAAGGAAGGAGGTGGGCGGCATGTTCTGGCCGCTCATCTCCGCCCCTCCTCTGCTATTGGCCGGCCGCTTAGTGACACCGCAGTGACGTCGCTATGATGCCGAACGCACCTCCCCCTTGAAGGAGGGATTGTTTGACGGTCACAGCGACGTCGCTGACAAGGTATGTGCGTGTGGCGCTGCTGTAGCGACAATGTTCGCTACGGCAGCGATCACCAAATGTCGCATGAACGACGGGAGCTTATGCTATCGCGCACGACATCGCTAGCAATTGCTAGCGATGTCGCAGCATGTAAAGTGCCCTTTAGGCTATGTCCACACGTTGCGCTTTTTCTGCAGCAAAGCCTACTCTATTGGCAATAAAAAATGCCGCTTCCATTTTGCCACGGTTTTGCGGCATTTTTTTGTTGACATATTTGGATGCATTTTTGCCGTGTCACTCGTCTACAATACACGCGTAATACTAACGTTAGTTTCATTCAACTGAAAAGCAGCAAAAAACGCAGCTGTTGCGTTTATTCACTTTCTCATCACTTTCTTTCAAAAACGCAGCAGTTTTCCATTTCAGTCAAGAAAAAAAACATCTTTCATTTTAGTCTTCTGAGTTCAGCTACAGGCAGAGCTTCATAGAACAGTAATTGCACTATACACGGGAATACTGAGGCGTTTCAGTATATAGTATCAAAAACTCCCCTTTCAAAAATAAAGAAATGATTTTAAAAAACAACATGCTTGGTCTCCTCGTACCCAAAAAAGTCTGATCTATCTAAATTTAAAATTATTTAAAATGTTGTTTAATGCAGAAAAGGAAAAATAAAACAATAAAAAAAATCATATCTACACCAACATTGTATTTATCTCCGCATGCAAAAATCAAGTCCATCCCCAACTACATGGACAATAAAATATGGGGGATGAGCGCACGTTAAAGGGAACCTGTCACCAGAATTTTCGCTATTAAACTAAAAGACTCCCCTTCTGCAGCTCCGGGGCTGCATTCTAGAAAGGTTAATCTTGCTACTGGCCCCCCCTTTCAGACCTAAATAACAACTTTATAAAATATTACCTTACGTTATCCCCCCTCCTGCCACTGTTCGCCATCCCCAAGTGTTCATTTACATAGATGAGGTCGCCGCCCGCATCTTCCGCAGTGCTCCGGGAGTCTCGCGTGTACACAATGGCACTATCACGGGACTGAGCACTGTTTTCATAACGCAAGCGCCGGTGATGTTATTGCGCAGGCGCGAGATTATGGGCAGCGCTGTGAATGTCATCACCAGCGTCATCCAAGTACCCGTCCATAATCTTGTGCCCGCGCTTTTACCTCTACCTCTACCGTTATGCGCTGGCGCTGGCCACTGCTTATTGTTATCATCCCCGTTTACCTTTTTGTGAAAACAGTGCTCAGTCCCGCGATAGTGCCACTGCGCATGCGCGAGACTCCCAGAGCACTGCGGAAGATGAGGGTGGCGGCCTCATCTATGTAAATGAACACTGGGGGACGGCAAACAGCGGCAGGAGGGGGGATAACAGACGAAATACAGCCCGCCCCAGGGGCCAACAAAGCTCATTACCATAGCAAAAGGTAATCTAATATATAAAGCTGAATGTGTGTATGTGTGTATGTGTGTGTATGTATGTCCGGGATTGGCATCTGCACCGTCGCAGCTACAGCCACAAAATTTTGCACACTCACACATCTGGACCCCGAGAGCGTCATAGCCTATATTGTGAGGCGAAATTTTAACCCTGCGCGTTCCAATTTACCAATCAATTTTGCCCCTATCTACATAGTGGGGAAAAAGTGAAACAAAAAGTGTATCCGCACCGTTGCATTTACAATCATGAAATTTTGCACAGACACCTCATGTGACCCAGGGAACGTCTTAGACTATGTTTTGACAGGAAAATGTAACCCCGTGCTTTACAGTTACTCTCCAAAAAACATGCCTCCATTAAAGTAAATGGAGCCTGGAACTACAGGTTATTAGTAGGAGCTGTGATTGGTTGCTATAGGAACAAAAGACATTCATAGTATAAGAAGCTTATATGTGAGGTAATAAGATGTCGGTGGGGAGATGGATAGAGAGAGACAGACAGAGAGACAGACAGAGAGACAGAGAGATAGAGACAGACAGGGAAAGAGACAGACAGAGACAAACGGTGAAAGAGACAGACAGAGACAGACGGTGAAAGAGACAGACAGAGACAGACGGTGAAAGAGACAGACAGAGACAGACGGGGAAAGAGACAGACAGAGACTGACCTGGAAAGAGACTGACCTGGAAAGAGACTGACCTGGAAAAAGACTGACCTGAAAAGAGACTAACCTGAAAAGAGACTGACCTGGAAAGAGACAGATGGGGAAAGAGACAGACAGACATGCAGACAGGGACAGAGACAGGCAGACAGGGAAGGAGGAGACAGCCAGAGAGATAGACAAAGATAGATGGGAAAGACACAGACCTTGATAGAGACCGACAGGGAAAAAGACAGAGAAATAAACGGGTAGACAGACGGGGAAAGGGACAGACCTGGGAAAGAGACAGACCTAGAAAGAGACAGATGGAGAAAGAAACAGAGAGATAGAGACAGACAAAAAAAGAGACAGACAGACACAGGCAGATGGGGAATGAGACAGACGGGGAAAGAGACAGACGGGGAAAGAGACAGATGGGGAAAGAGACAAACGGGGAAAGAGACAAACAGGGAAAGAGACAGACGGGGAAAGAGACAGACCTGGAAAGAGACAGACGGAGCACATTACTTGGCCAATTTAGTTAAATCTGTGTGGAATATCTGTGGTGTTGAAATATATGTTGTGAAATGCTTCTATTAGCTTAGTTTTTGCCTTTTAATAATTACATTTCTATCTATTTGTTTTGTGGTTTTTGTGTGTAGAATAAATTTGTGTTAATACATTCTATTTTGTTAACAGCAGTTATTAACCTGGGCGAAGCCGGGTAGTACAGCTAGTATTTTATAAAGTTGTTATTTAGGTCTGAAAGGGGGGCCAGTAGCAAGAGGAACCTTTCTAGAATGCAGCCCAGGAGCTGCAGAAGGGGAGTCTTTTAGTTTAATAGCGAAAATTCTGGTGACAGGTTCCCTTTAAGTGTTTGCTGCAGACATTTCTGTCTCTTAGCAGGAAAAACACAGCTTATAATAAACGCACATTTTTACTTGCATTTTTGATGAGTTTTTTTGCTTGCAATTTTGCCTTGTGCATTTGAATGGGTTAAAAACGCTGAAAGAATTGATGCTGCAGATCCAAAACTGCTTCAAATCTGCAAGGAAAAAATAAACAATATGTGCATGAGAATTCAGAAATCTCAATCACTTTGCTGGTACTAAACGTGACAAAAGGGCATGGAAAAATAAAACGCAACAAACACACAGCAAACTATATGTGTGCAAGGACTTAAAGGAGTTAAAGGTCTCAGAAAAAAGCAGCAGAAAACATTTTTTTAAACAGTTCTGAAAAGGAAAAAAAACACAAAGCAGCTTCTGATTGGTCTCACTAATCACACTGCCCTGGAGGAGCAGATCATGTTTACCGTAGAACGAGCACAATAAGTTCAAAACTTAAAAAGTAATAGTTTCATCTCGCTTGGAACTTTTTTTTTCTGTTTTTCAGTAAATTGTATGGTAACGTAAACAATGTCATTCAAAACAAGAACTCCCCCCTCAAAATCAAGACCTCATACTACTTAAGGGTGCTTTACATGCTGCGTCATCGCTAACGATATATTGTCGGGGTCACATCGTAAGTGACGCACATCCGGTGTCGTTAGCGACATCGCAGCATGTGACACCTAGGAGCGACGATCAACGATTGCAAAAATGTCAAAAATCGTTGATCGTTGACACGTCGCTCCTTTTCATAATATCGTTGGTGGTGCATGCCGCTGGTTGTTCGTCGTTCCTGCGGCAGCACACATCGCTGTGTGTGACACCACAGGAACAACGAACATCTCCTTACCTGCCTCCACCAGCAATACAGAAGGAAGGAGGTGAGCGGCATGTTCCGGCCGCTTATCTCTGCCCCTCCTCTGCTATTGGGCAGCCACTTAGTGACGTCGCTATGACGCCGAACGCACCTCCCCCTTGAAGGAGGGATTGTTCGGCGGTCACAGCGATGCCGCTGAAAAGGTATGTGCGTGTGACGCTGCCGTAGCTATAATGTTCGCTACGGCAGCGATCACCAAATGTCGCATGAACGATGGGGACGGGTGCTATCGCTAGCGATATCGCAGCGTTACAGCACCCTTTAGGCGACATAAAAATAAAAAAGTGAGGAAAAAACAAATGCGCAAAAACGAAAAATGTCCAGGTCTTTAACCCCTCACTGAAATAAGACGGTTTTGTACTCCATATCCCAGCTCTCTGACTTTGTTGCTGGCTCGCACACATCTTTCGCGGCAGGTGATGTTACGCTAGGGAAAAGAAGGGAAACCCTGTGTGTCCAGGGAGAGGAAAGATGGTGACCCCTGACCAAACCTACTGCTGTTCCCTGGGGTCCCTCACCACCCTAGATAGGTTCTGCACTCATGTGCGAAGCTGGAGAACTGACCCTAGGCATTCCTAACACGGGGCCCTAAATAAAGAATGGATGGGATGAGCTCTTCGTCAACCTCACTAAACAACTATAGAAGACACAAGGGGGACAGACAGAGGGAAAAGCATGAACTATTTATCCACAAATAACTCAGAAGTTCTGCAGAGCTGTCAGCAATGATACCACAGAGGAGTACAAGCCACCTGCTTGCAACCTCGGCTTGAAGGAACTGAAAATATCACCAGCACAGTCCAAGGAAGGAAGGGGTATATAAACACCAAGAGAACACTGATGATCAGCAGCTGGGTGGAAGGTGAGCTCCTGCTGGGTCCAAAAGTGAGAGATGAGTCCAGAAGGAAAGCTACCTATACCAATGAATACTGACAGCGGGAACAATAGAAAGTATTTTCTGGCATGCCATCTATATGGAATGCGTTATTTTTTTCAGCAGCTATTATTCATTCTAAATCATTTACAGTGCTCGATGCTACAGAATGGTAATGTAGCCATAAAAAACAAATTCCACTAGAGTGGTCCATATGACCCTTTAGCCAATGTTCATAGCAGTCTGAAATTTTGACTTATACAGAGTAATGCTGATGCACTGCTATGTATAGTAGAAGCGATCAGATGATCGCAGTTTCAAGTGCCCTAAGGAGACAAACAAATACAGTAAAAACTTGTTTTTTTTATTTAAGTATGCAAAAATTCAAAAGTTCAAATCACACCCCCCTTTGGCCCACTAAAATTAAACCAATAAAGATAAAACTACACATACGGTATATAACGTGTTTCCCCAAAAATAAGACATGGTCTTATATTATTTTTTGTTCCAAAAGATGCACTAGGGCTTATTTTCAGGGGATGTCTTATATTTTCCCATGAATAAAAATCCACATTTATTCAAATCTAATCCTATCATCACATTCTGCAACATCAACATTTTGTGTTACTCGTATTACTGGTTCAGATGCACATTTTCTTATCTGATCTGCTATTCCCACGATGCAGATCCAGTCCTATAGTGGTGGGTACATAACATATTTACAAAGGTTTAAATTACCTGCTTAAATTTTTATTCCCTATCTACTGCTAAATTTACCCCCCAAAAGAAAACAGATACACACTAAAAGAATTGCACTTACCAGACCCTAAACAATTGGAGTTGGCAAATGAATGGTCTCTCACATACAAGCTGTGTAATTGTCAGGTCCCCCTGCATTCTACAGCGGTTGGTTCTCTCTGGTGACCTGGGACTGGAAGCAGTATCACGCGCGTGGAGTGATACTGATACCAGATCTGTTTGTGAGAGCTGTAGTGCCAGGCACCTGGAATGGTAAGTTACCTGACAGCAATGCAGATCTCTGTGTGAGATCCCATTCTCCATCGACACTTGCCAACTGTAATAGTTTGGGGTCTGGTGAGTACAATTCCTTTTTCTTTTTCTTTTTTTTTTGGAGGGATGCTGCTTTCTTTTGGGGGTGTTTACTTTCCTTTAGGAATGTCTGCTTTCTTTAATGCAAATCAAAAAAGTCCGTGGAGCCTCTGTTAGGAGTTTCGACACAGAAACTAGCCAGATATCCCTCCGGGAAGGACCTAGCCAAGGAGTGGCTCCTTCTAAGAAAGCACCATAACCACCATATTAAGTGGCCCTTTTAGTCAATATCAAACTCTTTGAAAAGTTTAAAGATATGACAAGTGAAATACCAAGGCCAGGTATCCATCCACAGACAGCTGTTTTGGGGTATTGCCCCTCATCAGTGTGGAGTAGGATTCTGGCCAGGTGGGTGGTTTCTTTGATGAACAGTCCTGCTGTATTCTTTAACACTTTTAGCTGCTTGGACACTTCTTTATGGAACCACAGCTAGAGCTTATTGTTGGAGTAGGGCTTATACTTTATGCATAGTCCTAAAAGACCAAAAATTCCGTTAGGGCTTATTTTTGGGGTAGATTTTATTTTCAGGGAAACAAAGTACCAGGGTGGGAGACATATATACCAGGATGGGCCTAGAGTGGAGATCACATGTACCAGGATGAGGACATATATACCAGGATAGGATGAGGATGGGGGATATATACCAGGATGGGGAACACATTTACCCAGATGGGGACATATATCCCAAGATGGATGACATATATACCAGGATGAGGACATATATACCAGGATGGGGGGACATATATACCAGGATGGGGCCCAGGTTTGGGAACATATATACCAGGATGGGTGACATATATACCAGAATGGGGACATATGCTGGAGATCAAAATGAGAGAACAATACATAATTTCCTAAATATTAAAGTCATTGTGTAGTCCTATGTGATTATATCCTCCCATGAGTAAACTAGCAGTATTTTAAGCTTATTTCATAAATTGAATTTATTCCAAAGCAAATACTGAAAATGTAAATGAGATAAATGTAAAAGAACACTGATCAATATTAGAGAACACTTTCATAAACCTGCAATTATTAGTGTTAATCTAGCACCTGGTGCTAATTTCCTTAATTATACTAGATACTAAGATAGGAGGGGTAGCCAACACTAGAGAGGAAAGAGATCTTATTCTAAAGGATCTAGACACACTTAAATAATGGGAAAACAGGATGGTGTTTAACAGGGACAAATGCAAAATCCTACATCTGGGTAAAGTAAATGTAAAAAGCATATATAGTATGGGAGGAATAGAACTAGATGATAGCATCGGGGAAAGGGACTTGGGCATAATAGTGGATCCCACCTTCAATATGAGCCAACAGTGCAGAGCTGCAGCTAAAAAGGCCAACAAGATTCTGGGATGTATCAAGACAAGCATTGAATCTAGATCAAGAGGGGTCATTATTCCCCTATACTCTGTCCTGATCAGACCCCACCTGGAATACTGTGCACAGTTCTGGGCTCCCCAATTCAAGAAAGACCGATATATTGGAGAAAGCCCAGAGAAGAGCATCCAAGACGGTAGAAGGTCTGCAAACCATGTCATATGAAGACCGGTAATAAGAACTAGGCATGTTTAGTTTGTAAAAGAGAAGCCTGAGAGGAGACTTAATAGCGGTCTACAAATATCTGTAAGGTAGTCACAGTGCAGAAGGAACTACCCTATTCTCATTACCACAAGGAAGTACAAGAAGCAATGGGATGAAACTAAAGGAAGGAGATTCAGATTAGACATTAGGAAAAATTTTCTGACAGTGAGGGCAGTCAGAGAGTGGAACCGGCTACTGTCGGAGGTAGTCAGCTCTCCATCAATGGAAATCTTCAAGTGGAAACTGGATAAACATATAGCTGGGATGATTTAAGAAAACCTGCACTCGCAGGGGGTTGGATGTGATGGTCCTTGAGGGCCCTTCTAACTCTACCATTCAATGATTCTTTGATCTGACAAACCCTATGTAACTGGCAGCCTAACTTTCTAGTTTGCACTGACTTTGCAAAAATGGTGTGCCGTTCCAAAGGGACTGAAACTCTCTGGCAGCAGGTTGTCCAGATGAAGGCCAAAGGGGTGACCCTATCAGCCAAAACAAGAGAAGTTGGTTGCTCCAAATCTGTGATTTTGAGAATATTTCATCTTTACAATATCACAACCTCTTTCAAGTCCCCCTAGAAGGCTGGTCACAATTGAAAGAGAAATGCAAGAGAGGACAGGATAATGCAGAGAATCTCCATAAGTTATTGTTTCAACACTTCAGCTGGAATTGCTCGGCAGTTCAGCACTCAACAGGGTAAGGATCTTTTAAGAGCATTTGGACTGAAAGTTCACTCTGCAGAGACCAAACCTCTCAGCAGAAAGAATCAAAAGGACTCATCTTTGGTGAGAAGCATGTTGTGTGGACAGAGGAGAAGAGCTCCACAGTTCATTTTAGTGATGAAAGTAAGTTTAATTTATTTGGTCTGATAGGAAACATTATGTCCATCATCAAACTGGGGAAAGACTAAACCCAAAGTGTGTTAAGACGTCAGTGAAAGGTGGTGGAGGACGTGTCATGGGTTGGGGAATGTTTTCTGCAGCAGGAGTTGGACCTCTCATACAGCTACATGGCAGAGTGAATAAAGTGTGTATCACAACCTTCTTTGACAACATGTGGTTCCTTACTTGTGTTCATCACTCGATCAGTCAGCATTTTTCATGCAGGACAATGCCCCCTGTCACACAGCAAAACAGCTAAAGCAGTTTCTTGAAACAGAAAACATTGAAACAATGAAATGGCCGCCCAGAGTCCTGGTCTAAAGCCAATAAAAAACCTCTGGAAAATCCTTGGTGACAAAGTTATGGTGAAGAAACCCCCAACAGTCAAAGAACTGTGGAAGAGACTGGAAGCAGAGTGGACCAAAATCCCACCAGAGCAGTGTGAGAGACTGGTGATGTCCTGTGGCCGCAGATGTGCTGAAGTCATTTAAACCAAAGGCCTGTACACGTCCTACTGATTGTGACTGTTGTTACCTTCAGAAAATGTACTTATCTCTCTCTCTGTGCTAGAGTCATTGCTGTTCTCTAATTATCATCATCATGTTTTGGGCAAAATAAAGGTTTTATGTTGATAAACTTTGGATCTTTTGTAAAACGCTGTTCTAGTGGCATGGTGCACCCCTTAAAAAAATAATTCAAATGTTCATCCAGGGCTTGTTCTATGTTCAATAAAAAAATGTATTGTGTTTTTACATTTTGAAGCTTAAAGGGAACCTGTCACCACTTTTTTGGCATATAAGCTGCGGCCACCACCATCGGGCTCTAATATACAGCATTCTAACATGCTGTATATAAGAGCCCTGGCCGCTGTGAGAACATAAAAAAACACTTTATAATACTTACCTAACGGTCGCGCAGCTGGCCATATGGGCGTCTCCGTTCTCCGGTGGCGGTGCCGCCTCTTTCGGCCATCTTTGTTTTCCTTCTTCTCTAGATGCGGTGCATGACTCATCCAACGTCTTACGCACTCGCCGGCATTCAGGTCCTGCGCAGGTGCACTTTGATCTGCTCTGAGCAGGGCAGATCAAAGCATTGTAGTGCGCCTGCGCAGAACCGGCGAGTGTGTATGACGTAGACACGTCATGCACCCAGGCTTCAGAAAGAAGATGAAGATGGCCGAAGAGGCGGCGCCGACACCAGAGAACGGAGACGCCCATATGGCCAACCACGTGACCGTTAGGTAAGTATTATAAAGTGTTTTTTATGTTATACCCCCATATTAAAATGCTGTATATAAGAGCCCGGTGGTGGCGGCCGCAGCTTATAGGCCAAAAAAGAGGCGACAGGTTCCCTTTAATGAAAGGATTGTGTGACTTTTTGCTCTAAAACGATGCACAGAAAAAAGCAAAAGAGACAAAAGAAATTGCGAAATGAAACACTTTGCCCATGTTGATTAAATTGGTTCAAAATTAACCAGCATAAATTGAAAAAAAAAAAAAAAGTAAGAACAAGACAAAAAATAATAATCATTCGTTAGAACGGATCCTGCAGAGATCCGTTGGAAGACTATGGGCAATGAATATCCATTGGAGAAATATTTGAGTAAATCCTCCCAGTGCATACCCTGCAGTGTGAATACTAATATGATTAGTGATCTAATATATAAAGCTGAATGTGTGTATGTATGTGTGTGTATGTGTGTATGTCTGGGATTGGCATCTGCACCGTCGCAGCTACAGCCACAAAATTTTGCACACTCACACTTCTGGACCCCGAGAGCATCATAGGCTATGTTTTGAGGGGAAATTTTAACCCCGCGCTTTACAGTTAGTCACCAAAAAACCTGCCTCCATTAAAGCAAATGGAGCTGGGAGCCACAGTGCAGCCAGAACTTCAGAAGAATGTGCAGCCACGCCCTTATATGGAATGTTGGCGTGTCACAATGTAGCCAGGGAAAGAGACAGACACAGACAGGGAAAGAGGCAGACACAGAGAGGGTAAGAAACAGACATAGACAGGGTAAGAGACAGACACAAAGAGACAGACAGACAAAGAGACAGACTGACAGGGAAAGAGACAGACAGGGAAAGAGAGAGACAAACACAGGTAAAGATACAAACAAAGAGACAGACACAAGGAAAGAGACAGAGGGAAAGAGACAGACAGGGAAAGTGACAGAGATAGATAGACAGACAGGGAAAGAGATTGAGACAGACGGAGAAAGAGACAGACAGACAGACAGGAAAAGAGACAGACAGACAAAGAGATAAAGAGAGAGAGACAGAGAGATATATACAGAGGGGAAGACAGACATTATAATTACATTTCTATTTGTTTTGTGGTTTTTGTGTGCAGAATACATTTTTGTTAATACATTCTATTTTGTTAACAGCAGTTATTAACCCGGGCGAAGCCGGGTAGTACAGCTAGTATTTCTATATAATCACTCCTGACACATCAACTTGATATTACAAACCTGTACTAAATTTAAAGAAAATGAAATAAACCAAAAACCAAAATCAACAAAAGCCTTGAAAATTCAAAAGAACTAATGAAATCTACCACATTTTGTATATTTTTGTCTTGTGTAGTACAGCTTGAGTTTCTTCATTTTTTTAACACTTAGCACACTATGTCCTCATTGTTATAGTTGTCTTAAGAATGTCCTCAAAGCCTTGCATGGTAAACTTAGCTCTGCAGCAGCTCTCCTCTCTCTGCGCATTACATTATATATCGTATTGCTTACCTGCTTTATACCGCCTGTCCTTTGATTACCTGCCCGGCAGAATTGATGATATTTGTGTGCTATTCTCCACCTCCTGCAGTTAGGGTATATCTCCAGGTACAACCATACCTCTGGGACAGAGGAATGTATGACAATGAAAAAAAAAAAAAACAAGTCACTTGTTACTAGATCTACACTATGTGCTGAAATAAAGTAATTTTACCAGTATTTAAGGGAAAGTTGTAGCTTCAGGAAACACTGGACATTACCTGCATGAAGGAAAACATTTGCATATGTCGATTTTTCCATTCAGGGAATAAACATTTCTGTGTGGGCATATGTGGCGCCCTGGACAAGCCAGGGGCCACAGAGCACAACACCCACAGCACCCCACACTCCCAGCAGGCACACCGAAGTCAGACAAAAACCCTTGTTGCCTTCCTCCAGGGGCTGATGTCCACACCAGGGGGTGGGCCAGGCGGTTGATCCCGCCCACCAAGGAGTTCACAGTCCTGGAGGCAGGAAACTGAAGTCAGTTTAGCTCAGGCAGAGCTTGCGTGGAGTCTAGTTTTGACAGTGAAAGTGGAAGGAGAAAAGTGTAGTAGTAGAGCAACTGACTGACAGCGTCCGGGTGTGTGGCCCGGACAGACAGCAAGGTTGGCAGACGGTGGTGACCGTCTGCAAGAGTGGCCTATCAGAGTTACCGTAAAGACCGTGGATGTGCGGTGGCCCGGCGGTTTCGGACCGGTACACGAAGAGAAGCCAGCACCATCTGGCAGGGGCTTGCGGACCCCGGCAAGGCTATGAGTCGCCGTGAATTTGCCGAATCCGTTAGTGAAGGGAACCTCCTGGGTTTCCAAACAGCTAAGTCCCGACAGAAGGCAACAGTCCAACCAGAATAGGGAAACACCGCCACCACCAAGGCAACCGTTTCTCAGGGCCAGAGCCTGCGGGCAAGAAGGGGCTCCTCCAGCCCACATCCAAGCTGGGGAGCGGGTTACCGGTGGGGACCCAGCGGACCCAACAACCGTACACAGGTGCAGGGAAAGGCAGTTGCCACCAACCTGCCGGGAGCGACAACACCGCAGCCGTCTGTGGGACCCGTCCATACAGCCGAGTGTTTTACCGAGAACTGTGTCTTCATCATTGGGCTGAGTGAGTACCACCGTGCCATGTGGCACAGCGCTGCCACTGCGACCCTGCACCTCCACAGGCCCCGAAACCAGCCTGCCATACACCCCTACCCTATCACCGGGCCCCGGGACAACCAACCCCTACCCACGGAGGGGAGAACTAACAACAAAGCTGCTCCCAGTCACCGCTCCCGGGATCCCCGTCCAGGGGAGCGGTGGTGTCACCATTATCACCACAACCGTGGGTGGCGTCACGGACAATAACCAAACATCCCCACAATCAATCCCCATCCCCTTTTCACTAACGGGCGAGGAGCGCCGCTCGAGTCCCCGGGATCCGGCCCACCGCTCGAGCCACCACCGAGCAGCAGCAGCAGCAGCCGGACCCGAGCAGTGGGAGAGTGCGGCGTCCCCTCCTCCGCCCGCGACACATACATCACGTCTGGTCTTGTGTGTCCAAACAGAAGAAAGCATTCAAGAATAAAATATGGAAATAAACAAGGAATATCAGGGCAGATTTACGCATGCGTTTGCGCCTAAATTGTATTATATGTTATGTTAGTGCAAAGTTTTAGACCTTTTTATTCTCCCGAGCTGCACCAATCTTCTGGAATGCTTTACCCCAAGAAACTAGGATAATCCACAATTTGCACAACTTCAGGTGCTCCATAAAAACACATCATTTTAGGGTGACCTATCACTTTACCTTATCTCAGAACATTAATTCCCCCCTCAAACTCCACTGTACCCAAAGCATTACAAAGATTGGCTGATGACTGGTTCATGCAGCCTTTTGTCTATCCGCTCCTATTTTGGAGATAACTGGACTGTTGTTGTAAGGATATGTGCACATGTTGCGTTCTTAACAGTGTGGAAAAGAACGCACCCTCTAAAATGTAAACACTGCATTTGTAAAAAAAAATGCATCCAAAGCGCATGCATTTTGGATGCATTTTGCATGCATTTTGCATGCGTTTTGGATGCATTTTTTGCAGTGCCGTCCCACGGTATCGAGCTCTGCTACATGCTCGCTGACAGCAGACAGAGTCGCGCGATGAGAATGAACTCGGATGAACTTCACACGACTTCATTGTCATACCGCGGCTCTGACTGTGTGTCACCCGTAAAGGACTCACTGGTGACCGCTAATCCCCTGAGTGACTGAAGTGAGCAGCGCGATCGGCGCTGCCGTCACTCAGGTTACCCGTGGCCAGCTGGAGTCCTCCATCCGAGAAAGCAACTCACCTGTGACGTCATCATTGATCGCGCAGTTCACTTCAGTCACTCGGGCAACTTGCGGTCACAGTTGGAGGATCCAGTGGTGGCGTGGGTAACCTGACTGACGTCATCGCTGATCGTGCGGCTCACTTCAGTTGCTGCATGGAGCTGACAGAGAGCGGTCTGGTCTGTGACTGCTCCTGTCAGCTTCATGTAGCAGAGCTGAGAGCATCGTGGGACATTGCATGGATTACGTTGGACCTGGATGGGTATTTGAGGATTAATAAAGTGGTGAAAGAGGGTGGGATTTTTTGTCTTTAATTCCAATTAAAGGATTTTTTCGGGTGTATGTGTTTTCTTTAACTAACAGGTCAATCATGGAAGGCATCTCAAGGAGACGCCTGCCATGATTAACCTAGGACTTAAACGGGCTTTTCACGCTACGACATCGTTAATGAATTATCGTCAGGGTCACGGTGTTTGTGACGCACATCCGGCGGCATTAACGATATCGCAGTGAGCGACCTTAAACGATCGCAAAAGCGGTTAAAATCGCTTGCCGCGTAGAGGTCGTCCTGAAACAAAAAAATGTTTTCTGGTTATTAGAGATGGTTTTTTTTTCTCAACAAACCATTATTAAATCAAACAATGGGAACAAGAGATTCATGCGAATAAAATTTTAATAAGATTTTAATTATAAACAACACAAACAAGAACACTTCCTTGAGGGACTGAAATGCATGCCAGACAATATTTTTAGTGTATTTTTATACAGCTGTAAGATATCGATTGGTATCATGTAATCATGCAGAACCACCGATATATTTATTCAAAAAATTATTATTATTAATTAATTATGCAACCTAATAAAGACGTGTTGTTGGTTTTTTTTTTATATTATCTTCCAGGAGGCGTGAAGCCCAGTGGCGAAACGGCTGTCGAGGTGGAGAGATGTGTATGCTGCCAGCGTCTTTTTGATTGATTATTGTAGCTGTTCAAGGTATTAGTGGTCTGTATTTATCAACTCTATGAACCTTATATTAAAGCAACAGTATAGCGATTTATATGGTCAAAAAAATGCTGTTTAAGCACGGCCGGTGTTAAACGCACAGGATATTGGTTTTTGCATTTGTCGCGGGCGGAGGAGGGGACGCCGCGCTCTCCCTACTGCTCGGGTCCGGCTGCCGCGGCTGCTGCGGCCTGCTGCTGCTCGGTGGCTCGAGCGATGGGCCGGATCCCGGGGACTCTAGCGGCGCTCCTCGCCCGTGAGTGAAAGGGGATTGGGTTTTGGGATATAGTTTATTGTCCGTGACGCCACCCACGGTTGTGGTGATTTGTTGGCACCACCGCTGCTCTGTATGAGGATCCCGGGAATGATGATATGAAGCAGCTAGTTGTTGTGTTGCCCCTCCGTGGGTAGGGGTTGGTGATCCCGGGGCCCAGTGATGAGGTGGGAGATGCAGGGCTTGGTGGGCGCAGGGACGCGGGGGCAGCGCTGTGCCTTGCGGCACTGTGGTACTCACTCAGCCTGAGACGATGACACAGTTCTCGGTAAAACACACGGCTGGAAAGACGGTTCCCACGGACGGCTGCACTTGCTTTCCCCAGTAGGTGACGGTGACGGTCCCTCTGTCCTGCACCTAAGTTGATAATGGTTGCGATGGGTTCCCACCGGTAACCCGCTCCCCGGCTTGGATATGGGCCGGAGGAGCCCTACTTTGCCCGCAGGCGCTGGCCCTGAGAAACTGGTGCCCTGGCGGTGGCGGTGTCTCTCTGTAACGGTTGGACTGTTGCCTTCAATCGGGACTTGGTTGTTGGGAGACAGTCGTCCCCTTCACTGACGGATTTGGCAAATTATGGCGACTCCTAGCCTTGCCGGGATCCGAAAGGCCCCTGTCCTGGTGCTGACTGTTCTTCGTATACTGCTCCAGACCGCCGGGCCACTACCCGTCCGCGGTCCTTCCAGCAACCTCCGAGCAGTCACCCCTGCGGACAATCACCGCCGTCTGCTGACCTTGCTGTCTCTCAGCCCGGGGCACACACCCGGACTAACTTCAGGCTTTACAAACTGTTTCTTTTTCACTTTACTTCAGCTTCTCTCCTAAGCTCCTCTACCACTTCACTTCCTTCACGTCCCTAGCTGGACTGCCTGGTTTTCCCGCCTCCAGAGCTGTCAACTCCTCGGTGGGCGGAGCCAACCGCCTGGCCCACCCCCTGGTGTGGACACCAGCCCCTGGAGGGAGGCAACAAGGATTTCTGGTTAGCTTTGATGTTCCTAACTGGGGTGTAGGGTGTGGTGGTGTTTTGACCTGTGACCCCTGGCTTGCCCAGGGCGTCACGCATTGCTTTACCAATTTGATATTAACAGGCTGGTATTCGCTGGCCTTTTATATTTACACGTATATGTGCGTTTTCTATTTAAGACCGGTCTTTTTTGCGATATATTATGATATTTAATATTTGTCTGCAACAAAGAAAAATATGGTTTTGATGTGACATTGTTCACATCAAGTATATAAAAAAACCCGAAAAAAACAACACGTCTTTATTAGGTTGCAGGTTAATAATAATAATAATAATTTTTTGAATAAATATATCGGTGGTTCTGTATGATTGCATGATACCAATCGATATCTTACAGCTGTATAAAAATACACTAAAAATATTGTCTGGCATGCATTTCAGTCCCTCAAGGAAGTGTTCTTGTTTGTGTTGTTTATTCTGTATAATTAAAATCTTATTAAAATTTTATTCGCATGAATCTCTTGTTCCCATTGTTTGATTTAATAATGGTTTGTTGAGAAATTCTATGATGAAGTGTCATGCATGTAAGCTGTTTTGGACTTATGTAATACGGCACATCGCTATGTGTGAAACCGCAGGAGCGACGAACATCTTCTTACCTGCCTCCACCGGCAATGCGGAATGAAGGAGGTGGGCGGGATGTTACGTCCCGCTCATCTCCGCCCCTCCGCTCCTATTGGACGCCTGCCGTGTGAGGGCAGGTAAGTGCATGTGACGGGGTTAAGCGAGGTTGTGCGGCACGGGCAGCGATTTGCCCGTGTCGCACAACCTACGGGGGCGGGTACGATCGCTTGCGATCTCGCTAGCGAGATCGCAGCGTGTAAAGCCCGCTTTAGTCCTTATTACCCCGATTGCCACCGCACCAGGGCAAATCGGGATCAGCCAGGTAGAGTCCCGGGACTGTCGCATCCAATGGATGCGGCAATTCCGGGCGGCTGCTGGCTGATATTGTTAGGCTGGGGGGCTCCCCATAACGTGGAGCTCCCCATCCTGAAAATACCAGCCTTCAGCCGTGTGACTTTACCCTGGCTGGTATCAAAATTGGGTAGGACCGCACGTCGGTTTTTTTAATTAATTATTTATTTATTTTACTGCACGAGATAGACCCGCCCACCGGCGGCTGTGATTGGTTGCAGTGAGACAGCTGTCACTCAGTGTGGGGGCGTGTCTGACTGTAACCAATCATAGGCGCCGGTGGGCGGGGAAAGCAGGGAATACGAGATTGAATAATGAGCGGTCGGCATTTTCAAAAGAGCGCCGCGCTGTTGATCAGAGATTGGTCAGTATGAGAGAGGGGAGAGACCGACCGAGGGACAGACAGAGAGAGAGACCGATAGACAGAGAGAGAGAGAGAGACAGACAGAGCGACCAACTGACAGAGAAAGAGACCGACCGACAGACAGAGGGAGATTGACTGACATCCACAGACAGAGATTGACCGACATCGACAGAGAGAGACTGAAAAGTCCTGCGTTTTGTTTGTCAAAAAAGCATATGGAACGTAACAAAAATGCAGTCCAAGTGCATTTTGGTTGCGTTTTGACCCACATCATTGATTTCAATGGGTGGAGAACGCAGCTACAACGTACAAAAGAAGTGACATGCTGCTTTTTTTTCCGCAGCGATTTTTGGCATCCAAAACGCTGCGTTTAAAAACACAGCGTGCTCATTGAATTTTCGGACTTCTCATAGACTTTGCTGGGGAAGCAGAACACATGCAATTTGGCACTGAAACACTGCAGTTCAAAACGCAGCGTTAACGCGGGAAAAAACACAACGTGCGCACATAGCCTAAATAAGCTCTTGAACCTTGACTTGACACTTGACACCCGCACCTCACCCTATTGTAGATTGTAAGCTCTTAAGCCCGCTTTACACGCTACAATATATCTTACGATGTGTCGGCAGGGTCACGCCGTAAGTGACGCACATCCGGCATCGTAAGGTACATTGTAGTGTGTGACAGGTACGTGCGATTGCGATTGAACGTTAAAACGTTCATTGCGTACACGTCGTTGAATCCTGACGAATTGCGCGTCGGGTTGTTCAATGTTCCCGAGGCAGCACACATCGCAGTTTGTGACACCCCGGGAACATTGAACAGATCTTACCTGCGTTCCGCGGCTCCCACCGGCAATGCGGAAGGAAGGAGGTGGGTGGGATGTTTACGTCCCACTCATCTCCGGCCCTCCGCTTCTATTGGCCGGTTGCCGCGTGACGTCGATGTGACGCCGAACGTCCCTCCCCATTCAGGAAGTGGATGTTCGCCGCCCACATCGAGGTCGTATGGACGGGTATGTATGTGTGACGGGGGTTAATCGTTTGTGCGGCACGTTCAACAAATTGAACGTGCCACACATACGATGGGGGCGTTGCAACGTGTAAAGCAGGCTTTAAGAGCAGGGTTGTCTTTATTTTTGTTTTAGTTATTGTATAACTGTTACTTATGTTTGTTTCTATATGAACCTCTGCATTGTAAAGCGCTGCGGAATTTTTGGGCGCTATAGAAATAAAGATTATTATTATTACTATTCCGTGTTTTAGACACTTCTTGACTCTCCTTCAACAAGGAGGGTCAGCTTTGGCTTATATGAAAAAAGGTGAAACTCGGTGAGACTAACAAAATTTAGGAACGTGAAATATGCCAATCAAAAGGACGTGTAAGGTTAAACAGAAGAGCCTGAAGGTGCTATCCAGCATGAGCTGTGAAGTATGTCACATTTCCAGACTGTGTGGTGTAAGTTTGTACGTCTAAATCGAGGAGGGGTGGGGAGGGATACCAAAACTCGGCTGGGTAAGCGGGCAGCACGTAGAAAAAGTTTGAGGTTGATGGAACTGCATTCCCTGAGGGGTGAGATGACATTTTCAGTGATAACATTTTTTTCTATTTGACTTTTATATCACATTTTATTCAAATTTCAGTTCAGTAGAACTGAAAGAGCTACATTTTTTAATGGTTTTTTTTTATTATTATTTACAACATTCATTGTATGCGTTATACTTATCATGCCTCAGGGTTTGAATCAATGACCTTCTGCTCTGTGGTCCAATTCCCTCCCTGTTCATCCACAGGTTGGCAGTCCCTGGCCAACTGCTGAGCTCTTATTTTACCATCACATTAGGTTCTATTTTTTATGGTGAGCGGTGATCACCTGTTTTTTTATCATTCATCGTCCCTGCCCAATCACATTATGGGTGTTGCTTTATATATATATATACAGTACAGACCAAAAGTTTGGACACACATTCTCATTCAGAGAGGTTTTTTTATTTTCAGGACTCTGAAAATTGTAGATTCACATCAGCATCAAAACTATGAATTAAAAAAATGTGGAAAGAAATACTTAAGTGCGAAACAACTGAAAATATGTCTTTATATTCTAAGTTCTTCAAAGTAGCCACCTTTTGCTTTCATTAGTACTGCACACACTCTTATCATTCTCTTGATGAGCTTCAAGAGGTAGTCACCGGAAATGGTTTTCCAACAGTTTTGAAGGAATTCCCAGAGATGCTTAGCACTTGTTGGCCCTTTTGCCTTCACTATGCGGTCCAGCTCACCCCAAACCATCTTGATTGGGTTCAGGTCTGGTGACTGTGGAGACCAGGTAATCTGGTGTAGGACCCCATCACTCTCTTTCTTAGTCAAATAGCCCTTACGCAGCCTGGAGGTGTGTTTGGGGTCATTGTCCTGTTGAAAAATAAATGATGGTCCAATGGGCAAACCGGATGGAATAGCACGCTACTGCAAGATGCTGTGGTAGGCATGCTGGTTCTGTATACCTTCAATTTTGAATAAATCCCCAACAGTGTCACCAGCAAAGCACCATCACACCATCACACCTCGTCCACCATGCTTCACGGTGGGAACCAGCCAAGTAGAGTCCATCTTTTTACAAAGACACGGTGGTTGGATCCAAAGATCTCAAATTTGGACTCATCAGACCAAAGCACAGATTTCCACTGGTCTAATGTCTATTCCTTGTGTTCTTTAGCCCAAACAAGTCTCTTCTGCTTTTTGCCTGTCCTTAGCAGTGGTTTCCTAGCAGCTATTTTACCATGAAGGCCTGCTGCACAAAGTCTCCTCTTAACAGTTGTTCTAGAGATGAGAAGGTGTGTCCAAACTTTTGGTCTGTACTGTATATATACTCTCCTTTTCAAGCATATACTTGCTGGTTATAGTCATCCTGGTGGGTTCTGCTAAGGATTTCTCTCTTTCCCCCACCTCTTGTGCTAACGATTACCTGTTGGGCAGAGACCAGTCTGAACTTGCACTGAGACAACTCTGTTTCCCTTTCTGCTTGTCTTTGTTATATTTGGTTAGGTTTGTGGGAGGTCTTCCTTGTTTGCACTTTTAGGGTTCTCATTACTCCACATGTGGTCTTAATTTGTGTCACCTCACTTTCGGGATTTGTCTTTCTCTGTTTGCTTGCCCTATTGTTGTTGTTGTGCTTGGCAACCGTTACTTAAGAGGTGCACAATACAGCTTGAAGGCCTATCAGGAAGCAAGGCCCAAGCAGTCACCTGAGTCGTAACTAGTGATGAGCAGGCACTACCATGCTCGGGTGCTCAGTACTCGTAACTAGTGATGAGAGGGCACTACCATGCTCGAGTGCTCGGTACTCATAACTAGTGATAAGCGGGCACTACCATGCTCGGGTGCTCTGTACTCGTAACTAGTGATGAGAGGGCACTACCATGCTCGAGTGCTCGGTACTCATAACTAGTGATGAGCGGGCACTACCATGCTCAGGGGCTCAGTACTCGTAACTAGTGATGAGTGGGCACTACCATGCTCGAGTGCTCGGTACTCATAACTAGTGATGAGCGGGCACTACCATGCTCGGGTGCTCAGTACTCGTAACTAGTGATGAGCGGGCACTATCATGCTCAGGTGCTCAGTACTGGTAACTAGTGATGAGCGGGCACTACCATGCTCGGGAGCTCAGTACTGGTAACTAGTGATGAGCGGGCACTACCATGCTCGGGTGCTCTGTACTCGTAACTAGTGATGAGTGGGCACTACCATGCTCGGGTGCTCAGTACTTGTAACTAGTGATGAGTGAGCACTACCATGCTCAGGTGCTCTGTACTTGTAACTAGTGATGAGTGGGCACTACCATGCTTGGGTGCTCAGTACTTGTAACTAATGATGAGCTGCACTACCATGCTCGGGTGCTCTGTACTTGTAACTAGTGATGAGCGGGCACTACCATGCTCGGGTGCTCAGTACTCGTAACTAATGATGAGCTGCACTACCATGCTCGGGTGCTCAGTACTTGTAACTAGTGATGAGCTGCACTACCATGCTCGGGTGCTCAGTACTTGTAACTAGTGATGAGCTGCACTACCATGCTCGGGTGCTCAGTACTCGTAACTAGTGATGAGCGGGCACTACCATGCTCGAGTGCTCGGTACTCATAACTAGTGATAAGCGGGCACTACCATACTCTGGTGCTCTGTACTCGTAACTAGTGATGAGAGGGCACTACCATGCTCGAGTGCTCGGTACTCATAACTAGTGATAAGCGGGCACTACCATGCTCGGGTGCTCTGTACTCGTAACTAGTGATGAGAGGGCACTACCATGCTCGAGTGCTCGGTACTCATAACTAGTGATGAGCGGGCACTACCATGCTCAGGGGCTCAGTACTCGTAACTAGTGATGAGTGGGCACTACCATGCTCGAGTGCTCGGTACTCATAACTAGTGATGAGCGGGCACTACCATGCTCGGGTGCTCAGTACTCGTAACTAGTGATGAGCGGGCACTATCATGCTCAGGTGCTCAGTACTGGTAACTAGTGATGAGCGGGCACTACCATGCTCGGGAGCTCAGTACTGGTAACTAGTGATGAGCGGGCACTACCATGCTCGGGTGCTCTGTACTCGTAACTAGTGATGAGTGGGCACTACCATGCTCGGGTGCTCAGTACTTGTAACTAGTGATGAGTGAGCACTACCATGCTCAGGTGCTCTGTACTTGTAACTAGTGATGAGTGGGCACTACCATGCTTGGGTGCTCAGTACTTGTAACTAATGATGAGCTGCACTACCATGCTCGGGTGCTCTGTACTTGTAACTAGTGATGAGCGGGCACTACCATGCTCGGGTGCTCAGTACTCGTAACTAATGATGAGCTGCACTACCATGCTCGGGTGCTCTGTACTCGTAACTAGTGATGAGCGGGCACTACCATGCTCGGGTGCTCAGTACTTGTAACTAGTGATGAGCTGCACTACCATGCTCGGGTGCTCAGTACTCGTAACTAGTGATGAGCGGGCACTACCATGCTCGAGTGCTCGGTACTCATAACTAGTGATAAGCGGGCACTACCATACTCTGGTGCTCTGTACTCGTAACTAATGATGAGCTGCACTACCATGCTCGGGTGCTCGATACTCGTAACAAGCAGGTTGAATGCACAGATGGGCGCGACTTAAGTATAGAGCATAATTGAAGTCAATGGGACAGTCGAGCATTTTTTCAGAACATCTTCTGAAAAGATGCTCGAGTTCCCCATTGACTTCCATTATACTCGGTACTCAAGTCGCGTCCAACTTGTTCGTTTTGAATACCGAACGTCCGAGCATGGTAGTGCTCCCTCATCAGTAGCAGTCATCATTTACAGAGAACTCTGATAGGTATGTTATATGGGTGCCTGTTATGGCTGGCATTATTTAAGAAGACACCCTCTGTCTAAATAACTTTCTGTATAAGAAATCCATCTGGCTGAGAATGTTTCTTCTTCTGAAGGGGCTTGACAGATATTGTTTTAGCAGGTTGTGAGGCCATCGTTGTTAAAAGTACATTAAGTCTGGTATTGAAAACTACAGTTGATACATTTGTGCGACTAGTGTGTGTGTGGTCAGAAAACGTGAGGATTTAGGAAAAACAAATCATTCCACTAACAGTTTTCCTATTCTGTATTAAAATCAGAAAAACAGAATTCCTACCAGAAAACGTTCCATCATATGAAAGATATTTATTGGCGATAGATGGACCCTAGTCACTTAATAAAACAACCAGAAGCTCCATCTTAAACGTAAATCTAGACTAAAGGCCATATGGTACAAAATCATCAGGCACAAGTTACTGCTCATTATTCACAAAAAAAGAACAACTACAAGACTTAAGGGCCCGTTACACGGTACGATATATCAAATGATATGTCGTCGGGGTCACGTCGTTAGTGACGCACATCCGGCATCGTTTGACATATCGTAGCGTGTGACAGCTACGAGCGACTGTGAACGAGCAAAAATACTCACCTTATCGTTGCTCATTGACACGTCTCTCATTTTTGAAAAATCGATCGTCCTTCTGTGCTCCGGTTGTTCATTGTTCCCGAGGCAGCACACATCGCTCCGTGTGACACCCCGGGAACGATGAACTGCAACTTACCTGCGTCCCGCCGGCAATGCGGAAGGAAGAAGGTGGGTGGGATGTTACGTCCCGCTCATCTCCGCCCCTCTGCTTCTATAGGGCGGTCGCTTTGTGATGCCGCTGTGACGCCGCACGAACCGCCCCCTTAGAAAGGAGGCGGTTAGCCGTCAACAGCGACATCGCTAGGCAGGTAAGTACTGTACATGTGACGGCTCCTAACGATATGCGCCACGGGCAGCGATTTGCCGTGACGCACAAACGACGGGGGCGGGTGCTTTCACCAGCGATATCGCTGCGTGTAACACCCCCTTAAGATGCCATAATTGCTACTAACTGGGGCATCTAAATGGTTAAAATGCAAAATTGGGGTTATCCTTGATCATAGCAGTTATGGCACAAGCTGCCGGTATAATAAAGTTTAGCTTTTGCCTCTGATATTGCATGTGCACTAAACTAGCTCTCAACTGTGACTCAGTTTTGTCATAGGTTGACGATCCATAGGTAATAATAATCTAATAGTCGTCCTGACAGGTGACTCTAAGGGGTACTTTACACGCTGCGACATCGCTGCCGATATATCGTCGGGGTCACATTGTTAGTGACGCACATCCAGCGCCGGTAGCGACATCGCAGCGTGTGACACAAATGAGTGACGATCAATGAGCGCAAAAACGTGCAAAATCGTTGCTCGTTGACACGACGTTCATTTCCATAATATCGGTGCTGCTGCAGGTACGATGTTGTTTGTCGTTCCTGCGGCAGAACACATCGCTATGTGTAACGCCGCTGGAACGACAAACATCTCCTTACCTCCGTCCACCGGCAATGCGGAAGGAAGGAGGTGGGCGGCATGTTCCGGCCGCTCATCTCCGCCCCTCCTTTTCTATTGGGTGGCGGTTCAGTGACGCTGCTGTGACGTCGCTGTGATGCTAAACGAACCGCCCCCTTAGAAAGGAGGCGGTTCGGCGGTCACAGCGACATCGCAGAGAAGGTATGTGCATGTGACGCTGCCGTAGCGATAATTTTCGCTACGGCAGCGATCACCACATATCGGCCGTACGACGGGGGCGGGTGCCATCGCGCTCGACATCGCTAGAAAATGCTAGCGATGTCGCAACGTGTAAAGTACCCCTAAGAATGAGGAATGGGTCAGAATAAAAGCCTCTAATCTGTATAGCTGCAGCCACTACAGATGAAATATTATAACTATGACACGTCTTGTTTTGACAGCAATTTACCTATTTTGGAAAAACCCTACTTTATCTAAATCAATATACTGGGAGACAAATTCCACCAAGAACTGAAGATTTCGATCAATAGCTTACTATAAAAAATAAATCTTTATTTTTATATAGCGCTAACATATTCCGCAGCACTTCACATACATCAGGAACTATCTCTATTGACTAAAGAGGTTGGCCACTACTTTAACATTCATGGCATATCCTTAGGATAGGTCATCAGTGTCTGATCAGCCGGGGTCTGATAACCCACGCTCCTGCCAATCAGCTGTTCTCGGTGCTAGCGGTGGCCCATCTTCTGATAGTCGCTGCGACCAGGTACTGCTCAACCTATTGATTGGAATGGAAGGCGGATATGCAGTACTCGTTATCAGTTGATAGGGCAGCTCCGGAACTGAGCATTTTCTGCTGTTGCCACCAGCCCTTAAAGCAGCTGATCGTTGGGGGTGCCGGATGTTGGATCTCGGCCAATCAGACATTGATGACTTATCCTAATGCCGGTGTCACACGGGACGATTTATCGTGCGATCGCACCCGCCCCCGTCGTTTGTGCGTCACGGGCATTTCGTTGCCCGTGTCGCACAAAGTCGTTAAACCCCCGTCACACGTACTTACCTTCCAAACAACCTCGCTGTGGGCGGCGAACGTCCTCTTCCTGAAGGGGGAGGGACGTTCGGCATCACATCGACGTCACACAGCGGCCGGCCAATAGAAGCGGAGGGGAGATGAGCGGGACGTAAAAATCCTGCCTACCTCCTTCCTTTCGCATTGGCGGGGGGCGCAGGTAAGCTGCAGTTCATCGTTCCCGGGGTGTCACACGGAGCGATATGTGCTGCCACGGGAATGATGAACAACCGGCGTACAGAAGAAGAAACGACTTTTTGAAAATGAGCGACGTGTCAACGAGCAACGATAAGGTGAGTATTTTTGCTCGTTCACCGTCGCTCGTAGCTGTCACATGCTACTATATACTATATATCAAACGATGCCGGATGTGCATCACTTAAGACGCGACCCCGCCGACATATCGCCCGATATATCATACCGTGTGACGCCAGCATAAGAATAGGCCATTGATGTAAAGTAGTGGATGTTACTCCATTACCAGCATCCCTTCACTGTCCTGTCCCTCTCCATGGTGGGAACGTCAGCACCCTCACCTCTCCAGTTACTCTGTGGTAGCTTCTGTGTCTCCAGTCCCTGTAGCTGGCTCCCGGGCCAGTGCATGCCTTGCTAGTCTCCTGGGAGCACTCTGCTCTTAGGGCACACGCACTTAGTCTTTTAGGACCAGCATGTCTTAACCCAGAAGTGCCCCCCACTCTATGGCTGAGAGGCATGAGCTATTTAAGGCAACGTGGTCTATCCTTAGAGATGCGTTGCTAGTTGTCAGGTCCCTTCTCGTTTGCTGAAGAATTATGCTGTGTTTTAACACATATCTTTGCGCTAGTATCCACTGTACCTGCTGCATCTGACTATACCAGCCGTTCCCGCTGTACCTTTCGTACCTGCTGCACCCTGTGTACCATCCGTGTCTGCTGTACTAGCCGAAAGCACGTCGATATCTGCTGTTCCACTGCACCTGTTTACACCAGCCGTCCGGTCTGTATCTGACTACATCAGAGACTGACTGTATCCTATCCCTTTCCCTGATGTTAGTGCGGCAACTCTGAGGCTTCAGTTGCCACAGAGGTACTGCATCTCAGTCAGAGGTGTAGTATCCCATTTCCGGGAAGGGAGGAGGTCGCAAACCGGTGTACACACAAACACAGCTACTCTTCCATTTAGCAACACTCCATCAGGCCATGGCTGGGGTCTAGTGCAACAAAGCTACAAAGCAACAAAGCAAAGTATAGTTGAGAATACAAAATATTGTATTCTCACTTTTTGAAGTGAGAATACAAAATATTTTTCTATATGCTTTTCTACTGTGAGAGTACAATATATATATATATATTTTTTATAAAAACTATATACCTTTCTATAACCAAGTTTTCTTTTGTATATGAGGAGCAAGATGGAGTTTTAAAGCCTGCAGCTGTAGTCTCATATAAGGAAGAGTCTGTTCTCTGATTACTGTTGGTATCAGGAAAAGTATGCATATGTTAAGGTCACCTGCTGCAGATTGATACAACCCAACGGAATGCAGATATGATAAAAGACTGGCTATCTGCGCAAGTCTAAATTCATGGATGAGATGTTACGTGCCAGAAATATTGTAAGAGTTGGAGTTGGAAAATAGGAGGTGCTCCAGAGGAAGTTCCAAAAAGGATACACTTCACAGACTTTTTGCATATTTTTTAATATAACCAATGGCATACTTGAGAATTTTACTAAAAGATTAACCCATAACTGCTCTATAAAAGGCTTGTAGAAAAAAACCCACATCACTCTTGTGCACCTTCACTGAAAAGGAATTCATACCATCTTATCTGTGTGGTCTGGATTTCTCCGCTGCCACTCAGTGACTATTAATCAGAAATTTTAGCAGACATTCGCTGTTATGAAGGAGGTTTCCGAAACTATGGAATTTCTCCTTGACATAGCTATCCTCCGGTAGTGGCACCATCCCCTAAGCCAGTTGGAGCTGGAGTCTAGTTGGTGGGAACACACTGTAGAAGGTCAGCCAGTCGGGAAGTAGGCGAGGAGGAGTGAAGACCTGTGGTCTGGAGCTGGTGCATCTTGGCCCAGGCACAGGAGAGAAGGGGTTCTAGAGCCCTATGCAGTGCACTATGTGTCTCTTTCCACATACGACATACCGGCGTGAAGGGACTTGGCCGCAAACGGGGACCTGGTCCCTAGAATAGAAGAGAATAACCAGCATTCTCAACTAGTAAAACTGGAGGCTAAGGATACTGCAAGTACCGAATCCAACACCGCAGACGAATCCAATGGAAGGTTACCATATAGGGCCAAGGTACAGAGCTTCAGGCCACCCTATAGGGTCCACGGACACCGGCTCAGGGCACTGTGTGCGTAGGCACGGGGCAGGCGGGAGAGGCCAGTGCAGGAAGATGACCAGGGAAGAAACATAGAAGGATGCACCGGTCTTGGCCTCCGAACTACCCGGGATTGACTGGGGCCTGTCACATTGGAACTCAGCTCTCAAAAGGCGGTCACTGACTAGTCGTGTTAACCTGGAACCTGTTACAGTGAGTAAAAAACCTTGAGACTACACCCCTGTGTCGCCCCGTTATTCGCCTGCGCCTCTGGCCTGCACCCCCGCCATTACAGACTACTACTCCCACCAGCCCTGGGGCCCAGCTCTACCTGTGGAGAGCTATACCAACTCAGCTGCGTCACCATCAGCCTCAATTATCCCTAACCCACAGCGTCGGCTAAATCTGGCAGAGTACCACAGGTGGCATAACTATCATCATCCTCTGTAAATAATTCCCCATTTATAAATGACACCGCCGGGGTCACAGAACCAGGCCTTGCTGCCGCGACATACAACCCAGGACAGAATAGGCCCGGTAACGAGCGCCCCACAGCCCTGGTGCGGGTGTGTCATCAGCTGTTACAGTACTCAGACTCCTGGTGCCCATACTCACCATAAGTGGCTCTGGTGAATACTCGATAGTCGCTTAGTTATACCCCTCCAGCATACCTCCCAACCGTCCCGGATTCTGCGGGACTTGCACGATTTATCAGGGCTGTCCCGCACTCCCGCGGCTCACAGCTGATGTCCCGGCTCCTCCCCTCAGTGGAGTGAATAAATTAAATTAAATTATCATCGGCTCTGGATTTTCGGGGCGGCCGGGACTCGAACTCGTGGAGCTGTGAGTCATTGTTTCAAAGGCAGCAGCTCTAACCACTGAGCTACTGCCTCTATTGAAACCAATAGGAAGATTTTGTTTTCTTGACCTATATACTGCAGGTGAGACACCAGAAGCAGGTTATTCAGCCGCAAAGATGGATGGAGGGATGAATGGAGGGATAGAGGGAGGGATAGAGGGAGGGATGGATGGATGATAGAGGGATGAATGGAGGGATACAGGGAGGGATGAATGGAGGGATAGAGGCAGGGATGGATGGATGATAGAGGGATGAATGGAGGGATAGAGGGAGGGATGAATGGAGGGATAGAGGCAGGGATAGATGGATGATAGAGGGATGAATGGAGGGATAGAGGGAGGGATAGAGGGAGGGATGGATGGATGATAGAGGGATGAATGGAGGGATAGAAGGATGGAGGGATAGAGGGATGAATGGAGGGATAGAGGGAGGGATGAATGGAGGGATAGAGGGATGAATGGAGGGATAGAGGCAGGGATGGATGGATGATAGAGGGATGAATTGAGGGATGAATGGAGGGATAGAGGGAGGGATGGATGGATGATAGAGGGATGAATGGAGGGATGAATGGAGGGATAGAAGGAGGGATGAATGGAGGGATAGAGGGATGAAAGGAGGGATAGAGGGAGGGATGAATGGATGATAGAGGGATGAATGAAGGGATGAATGGAGGGATAGAGGGAGGGATGGATGGATGATAGAGGGATGAATGGAGGGATAGAGGGAGGGATGAATGGAGGGATAGAGGCAGGGATAGATGGATGATAGAGGGATGAATGGAGGGATGAATGGAGGGATAGAGGGAGGGATGGATGGATGATAGAGGGATGAATGGAGGGATAGAAGGATGGAGGGATAGAGGGATGAATGGAGGGATAGAGGGAGGGATGAATGGAGGGATAGAGGGAGGGATGAATGGAGGGATAGAGGGATGAATGGAGGGATAGAGGCAGGGATGGATGGATGATAGAGGGATGAATTGAGGGATGAATGGAGGGATAGAGGGAGGGATGGATGGATGATAGAGCGATGAATGGAGGGATGAATGGAGGGATGAATGGAGGGATAGAGGGATGAAAGGAGGGATAGAGGGAGGGATGAATGGATGATAGAGGGATGAATGAAGGGATGAATGGAGGGATAGAGGGAGGGATGGATGGATGATAGAGGGATGAATGGAGGGATGAATGGAGGGATAGAAGGAGGGATGAATGGAGGGATAGAGGGAGGGATGAATGGAGGGATAGAGGGATGAATGGAGGGATAGAGGCAGGGATGGATGGATGATAGAGGGATGAATTGAGGGATGAATGGAGGGATAGAGGGAGGAATGGATGGATGATAGAGGGATGAATGGAGGGATAGAAGGAGGGATGAATGGAGGGATAGAGGGATGAAAGGAGGGATAGAGGGAGGGATGAATGGATGATAGAGGGATGAATGAAGGGATGAATGGAGGGATAGAGGGAGGGATGGATGGATGATAGAGGGATGAATGGAGGGATGAATGGAGGGATAGAAGGAGGGATGAATGGAGGGATAGAGGGAGGGATGGATGATAGAGGGATGAATGGAGGGATGAATGGAGGGATAGAGGGAGGGATGGATGCATGGATGATAGAGGGATGAATGGAGGGATAGAGGGATGGATGGATGGATGATAGAGGGATGAATGGAGGGATAGAGGGAGGGATAGAGGGAGGGATGGATGGATGATAAAGGGATGAATGGAGGGATAGAGGGAGGGATGAATGGAGGGATAGAGGGAGGGATGGATGGATGATAGAGGGATGAATGGAGGGATGAATGGAGGGATAGAGGGAGGGATGGATGAATGGAGGGATGGATAGAGGGATGAATGGAGGGATGAATGGAGGGATGAATGGAGAGATAGAGGGAGGGATAGAGGGAGGGATGGATGATAGTGGGATGGATGGATGATAGAGGGATGGATGATAGAGGGATATATAGATACACGACAGATAATAGATAGATAGAGATAGAATCATAGATAGCTAGATAGATAGATAGAGATAGAATCATAGATAGATAGATAGATAGAGAGATAGAATCATAGATAGATAGATAGAATCATAGATAGATAGATAGAGGGATAGAGATAGATAGATAGATAGATAGATAGATAGATAGATAGATAGAGGGATAGAGATAGATAGATAGATAGATAGATAGATAGATAAATACTGTATCTCAATGTTGGTGAAAGAGTTAGATTCATTTGTTCCCATAAAACTACTATAAAGAAATGAGGAAAAAAATACAAATACAATTTTTTTTTTTTTTTTTTTTAACTTCACCACCTTGGATTCAAACCAGCAACGTTCAAAACTTGTGTCCAGCAACCTCCGGGCTTTCCTAGCTGCTCTAGCTGTTGAGCCACTAGGATTGATGATGTCAGAGGGAGGATTTCACATAAATGAACCTACAATGCAGCCTCTTACACAGCAGATTACACAGGACACAGCTCCATTGTACAAAGCAGCATCTCTATCTCCTGTATTCTGGAGGGAGAGAAAAAGAGGATTTTTTTTTCTTCTAATAAAGTTACTAAAAATAATAAAAAAAAATAGAATAATGTAATTTTATTGCACTTTTTTATAAAATAATAAACATCACAAATCAGCAAATAACATGGACATATTTGGTGTCCCTGTAATCGTAATGACCTGAACAACACAGCGATCAGGTTATTTATGGGGATCGGTAAATGGCGGGGAAAAAAAGGCGCAATTTATTATTTTTCTTTATTAAAACCCATAAAAAAATGTAATAAAAATGGATCACTGAGGCCGTGTTCACACATAGCGTAAATGCGGCATTTTTTCTGCAGGTGTCCGCGCCACGAGTGCAATAACAATGTTCTCTGATTATTGCGTGTTTGCGTTATTTTTTATGCATTGTTCCCCTTATTTGATACATGTTTGTTGCTGATGTGAATCCTGAAGCTTATAAAGAAAGAAACACCAAATCCGCACAGTTCAGCGGCGTCTTTCCACGCACCAGGAGCGGAGATTTCAGGACGTCTCATCCACTTTGCTTGGACAATTAGTCCATATTCACATGTAGTGTAAATGCTGCATTTTTTTCTGCTGTTTCTTTGCACATTTATTCTGCTGTGTGTAATTGTCCAGAAACAAAAAGAAACAGAATTTATGCAACGTGTGACCACGGCCTTATAGGCACAAATAAGCAACATGTCATATAGTGACACATAGAAATATAAAAAAATTCTGACTGCTATAAATATGAATGAACAGTCCGGGGCATCTGCTGAATGACCCTTACTGCTAAATGAGTGTGGCTAGGGGTGTGGCTAGGGGCGTGGCCAAAATTTGCCGCAGCGCGCTGCGCGCGCCGCATACTTTGTCCCTCTTTCCTTTCTTGAAAAGTTGGGAGGTATGGTTACGAGTACTGAGCACCTGAGCATGGTAGTGCTCGCTCATCACTAGTTACGAGTACCGAGCATCCGAGCATGGTAGTGCCCTCTCATCACTAGTTACCAGTACAGAGCACCCGAGCATGGTAGTGCCCTCTCATCACTAGTTACGAGTACAGAGCCCCTGAGCATGGTAGTGCCCTCTCATCACTAGTTACGAGTACAGAGCCCCTGAGCATGGTAGTGCCCTCTCATCACTAGTTACCAGTACAGAGCCCCTGAGCATGGTAGTGCCCTCTCATCACTAGTTACCAGTACAGAGCCCCTGAGCATGGTAGTGCTCACTCATCACTAGTTACGAATACGGAGCACCCAAGCATGGTAGTGCCCACTCATCACTAGTTACGAATACGGAGCACCCGAGCATGGTAGTGCCCACTCATCACTAGTGATGGCCAGTGAATGCTCTCATACACAGTATAAGCCAGAGAGTGCCCTGTACACAGGTGCTGTTATACCGATATTATGACTGGAACTTTTCAAATGTCTTTTCATCTTTTTGCAAAAGTGTGCATCCTTTATTTGTACTGTGTATAACAATTATTATTTTTGCACACAATGGTACAGAGAGAGATGTTCCCACTTTAGGCATATTAATTGTTGAGAACCTCACATATTGAGAAAATGAGGTCCGTTCTCCCTAATGGTAAATACGAGGAGGTTGCACACAAATCTGCAGTGGAATGAGGGAAAAGTATGTTGGAGGACACAAAAAGTACAGGAAGAGGAAAGTGCATTATAGGAGCTGTATTGACACAGGAAAGCAAGTATAGTGTAAGAAATACTACAAGTGAAGGCAACAGTACCCTGGATACACACAGAGTTCACATCCAGCCTATATTACTAGGAGAGACACTCCCACAAGTGAAAAATTTGAAACTTAAATCAGGCAGCAAACTGCATATCAGTTGCCTTTGTGCTAGTCTACTAGTGTGGCAAATCATATACAGTATAAAAGGTACTTTACACACTGCGACATCGCTAGCGATCTTATTAGCGATGTGAAATTCTAGATCGCAAGTGCGATCTTTTGGGATCGCACATAGGTCATTTAACGCATGTGCGATCCTGAAAGATCGCACTTGCTATCTAGAATTTCACATCGCTAATGAGATCGCTAGCGATGTCGCAGTGTGTAAAGTACCCTGCTCATTAAAGAATCAATATTGATTTTTAGGATTAGTACTTCCAATAGGTAGCGCTAGAGTTTTAGTCCTCCTCCTCTCTAAAGAGGCAATTTGCAAATGTGGTAATGCAGAAAACACTTCTGACATCATCACAAAAGGCAAGCTCATGCCAACATATGCAGTTATTTATTCGAAAGGGTGTGCACCAGATATTAGGTTGAAGATGCTACCAATTTTGTTCTGACCATTTTTGAGGATTGTGTGTGAAATTATGGCCCATTTGGGTTTTTTTTCTCTTTGGTTTGTTGAGTTTTTCCAATACACACAAAGGAAGTAAACGTGTATAACAAAACAAGGGTAATTGCAATAATTTTCTGGAAGGAATACTTCATTTTCTGAAAGTATTTCAGGGTGGGCCAAAACATTTGGCTATGACTGAATGATAAGCTGGAGAGGAACATATATACCAGGAGGGGGACAGTATATACCAGGATGGTGGCCATATATACCAGGATGGGGGACATATTTACTAGGATGGGGGACATACCAGGATGGGGGGCATATATACCAGGATGGGGGAATATTTACTTGGAAGGAGCCCAGGACAGGGTTCATTAGAACAGGATAGGGGCATTACTACATAATGGAGGACAACTCGTATGTCTCTATAGGATTTAGAACGCTAAACGTATACATACATACATCTGACCAATTTAAGGGGGCGGGGCCCAGATTCAAATTTTGCATCGGGGCCCATCATACACTAGACTAGATACACCACTGTCTATAGTGGTTGCTTTTACCAGTATTGCATATATGCATTTGTTCATGTGTAACATCTTGCATTTATGACCCTGCATTGTGTCACGCTCCCCGGGTTCCCTGCCTTGCTTCCCGGCTCCCCTGCCTCGCTCCCCGGCTCACCTGCCACGCTCCCCGGCTCCCCTGCCTCGCTCCCCGGCTCACCTGCCACGCTCCCCGGCTCACCTGCCACGCTCCCCGGCTCCCCTGCCTCGCTCCCCGGCTCACCTGCCACGCTCCCCGGCTTCCCTGCCTCGCTCCTCTGTCAGGCGTCCCCCGCTCCACAGCCTCCAGCCCCCATCACCTGTGGTCCCCAGGCGGCTCGGTCCCCGCTCCCGGCGCCCGTCGGCAGCTCTGCACCAGGCCGGCTCCCCTGCCTCCTGTTCACCGCTCCCTGCCCTGGCTTCTGGCACCCGGGCCTCGCGCATGCGCATTAGGGCGCGCGTGCGGTCATTGACCCTTTCTTAAAGGGCCAGTGTCCTCCAACAGGATATTGAAGGATCAGGTACTGGGTATATAGGGGGATCCTTTCCAAGTGGGCGGGGCCTGTTCTTCGTGTTTTCTAAGCTAGGAGTCAGGTCTCCTTGTGTCTGTGATATACTCACCTATCTCTCCCCTAGAGCCGCTCCTGCCTCGCCAACCGGTCCTGACGATACCCGAACCCCGAACGGTGACGGCCTGCCATCCCGTCAGTTCCTGCCATCTCCGATCCCTGTGGTGACCCGTCTTCTCGCTCCATTGGTTCTGGACTCTGCCTGACGACATCTCGGCCTCCGAACCTGAGCTCCGTCACCCGGACTACCATCAGAGACCCCGTGGTCCCAGGGACTTCTTTACTCCACTCCTCTAAACGGACTGTCCTGCTAGTGCTCCGGCTACCGGGCACCTTGCCCTAGGTGAGGTGTTCAGCCCAGTGGATCCACCTCCTGGGTCTGCCCGTCCACCTGGCCCTAACACATTGTCACTTGTATGTATACATTTCTATTAGGATAAGGTTTGTATTTCCGGGGATTATGTGGGATTCATAGGTACGACCATGTAATTCCGTGGATATAAAATCCACGTAATTTAATTTACATGTGACATGGCATAGTAAATAACATGAGTAGTGTTACAGGAAATGTAATATGTAATGTTAAATACCCTGCCATCGCCTGATGTGAAGAATGTGGCACGCTGCAAGATTTTACAAGCTAAGCTTCTTAGTCACCCCATGGGTAAGACAGCCAATACAAAAAAGCCAATCGTAAATGGCCCAAATTAAGACTCACAAAGTGAACCTGTCAGGTCCAATATTCACCCAGAACCAGGAGCAGTTCCGGGTGTATATTTTTAATTCCTGCCAAACTGTCCCTATATCTAGTAGCATAGATAAAGAGAGCTTTAAAAAAAAAGTATTTCTAAAGGTCCTTTATGATATGCTAATGAGGCCAGCGACTACTCGCAATGGCGTCATTCCCCCGACTAGTCTGCCCTCTTAGCATGTTAGCACGCCAAGGTGTACACATCCAGGCTTCAGAGAGGTACAGTGCACATGACTGTAAATGCTGGGACTTCTAATATTGCGCACTGAGCCTAAACCCGGTGTCTAAGGCTGCTTTCACACCTCCGGTTTTTGCTCTGCGGCACAATACGGCACTTTGCAGGAAAATCGCAACCGTTTTTTTATGCTGCCGGTTGCGTTTTTTCTGCATAGACTTTAATTAGTGCCGCATTGTGCCGCAAGGCCTTGCGTTCCATCCGTTTTTTGCCGCATGCGGCAGATTTAGCCGATGCGGCGGCCGGATGGAACGTTGCCTGGCACGTTTTTTCGTGCGGCAAAAAAAACCGCAGCGTGCCACATTCGGCCGATGCGGTGCATTTTTCAATGCATACCTATGGCGGCCGGATGCGGCGCGATGCGGCAAAAACCGAATCCGGCCGCCGCATGCGGTTTTTGCCACTGCGCATGCTCAGTAGCATGCCGCAAGCGGCAAAAACCGGACGGGCCGCATGGGAAAAACTTATGTGTTTTCACCGCATCCATTGCATAGGTTTCACAGCCGGATTGAGCCGCAGAGCTCAAGCCGGATGTGTGAAAGCAGCCTAAGGCCCCCTTCACACGTCCGTGAAAAACACGCACGTGTGTTACGGGCCGTTTTTCGGGTCCGTGTCCCGTTTTTGTGTCCGTTTTTATGGTCCGTGTGGCACCTGTGTGAATTGCGTATGCTAGCCGTGTTTGTGTGCAGAACGTCCGTGTGTGCGTGTGGAATTAACGTGTATGTGTACGTGTAATGTCCGTGTGTAATGTCCGTGTGTGTGATGCACAATGTCGTTTATAAATGTCGGCTGACAGCAGACAGAGTTGCGCGATGAGAATGAACTCGGGTGAACTTCACCCGACTTCATCCTCATACCGCGGCTCTGTCTGTGTCGAGTACTGATTAGCGGTCACCTGTGAAGGATTCACCGGTGACCGCTAATCCCCCGATTGACTGAAGTGTCCCCCCCTCTCTCATACTCACCGATCCCCGATCACCGGCGCTGCACGGCATTCACACGGCTGCGGCGGCTTTTACTATTTTGAAAAAGCCGGCCGCTCATTAAACAATCTCGTATTCCCTGCTTTCCCCGCCCACCGGCGCCTATGATTGGTTACAGTGAGACACGCCCCCACGCTGAGTGACAGGTGTCACACTGCACCCAATCACAGCAGCCGGTGGGCGTGTCTATACTGTGCAGTAAAATAAATAAATAAATAATTAAAAAAAAACGGCGTGCGGTTCCCCCCAATTTAAAAGCCAGCCAGATAAAGCCATACGGCTGAAGGCTGGTATTCTCAGGATGGGGAGCTCCACGTTATGGGGAGCCCCCCACCCTAACAATATCAGTCAGCAGCCGCCCAGAATTGCCGCATACATTATATGCAACAGTTCTGGGGCTGTACCCGGCTCTTCCCGATTTGCCCTGGTGCCGTTGGCAAATCGGGGTAATAAGGAGTTATTGGCAGCCCATAGCTGCCAATAAGTCCTAGATTAATCATGTCAGGCGTCTATGAGACACCTTCCATGATTAATCTGTAAGTTACAGTAAAAAAACACACACACCCGAAAAAATCCTTTATTTGAAATAAAAAACACACACAAATTCCCTCATTACCAATTTATTAACCCCGACAAACCCTCCATGTCCGGCGTACTCCACGGACCTCCAGCGTCGCGTCCAGCTCTGCTGCATGGAGTTGACAGGAGCAGCAGAAGACACCGCCGCTCCGGTCACCTCCACACAGCAAATGAGATGAGTAGCGCGATCAGCTGCTGTCACTGAGGTTACCCGCGGCCACCGCTGGATCCAGCGGTGGCCGCGAGTTACCTGACTGACAGCAGCTGATCGCGCTACTCATCTCATTTGCTGTGTGGAGGTGACCGGAGCGGCGGTGTCTTCTGCTGCTCCTGTCACCTCCATGCAGCAGAGCTGGACGCGACGCTGGAGGTCCGTGGAGTACGCCGGACATGGAGGGTTTGTCGGGGTTAATAAATTGGTAATGAGGGAATTTGTGTGTGTTTTTTATTTCAAATAAAGGATTTTTTCGGGTGTGTGTGTTTTTTTACTGTAACTTACAGATTAATCATGGAAGGTGTCTCATAGACGCCTGACATGATTAATCTAGGACTTATTGGCAGCTATGGGCTGCCAATAACTCCTTATTACCCCGATTTGCCAACGCACCAGGGTAAATCGGGAAGAGCCGGGTACAGCCCCAGAACTGTCGCATATAATGTATGCGGCAATTCTGGGCGGCTGCTGACTGATATTGTTAGGGTGGGGGGCTCCCCATAACGTGGAGCTCCCCATCCTGAGAATACCAGCCTTCAGCCGTATGGCTTTATCTGGCTGGCTTTTAAATTGGGGGGAACCGCACGCCGTTTTTTTTTAATTATTTATTTATTTATTTTACTGCACAGTATAGACACGCCCACCGGCTGCTGTGATTGGGTGCAGTGTGACACCTGTCACTCAGCGTGGGGGCGTGTCTCACTGTAACCAATCATAGGCGCCGGTGGGCGGGGAAAGCAGGGAATACGAGATTGTTTAATGGGCGGCCGGCTTTTTCAAAATAGTAAAAGCCGCCGCAGCAGTGTGAATGCCGTGCAGCGCTGCGCCGGAGATCGGGGAATGGTAAGTATGAGAGAGGGGGGGAAACTGACCGACAGACTGTGAGAGAGGGACAGACAGACAGAGAGACCGACAGAGAGACAGAGAGACTGACCGACGGACTCAGGGAGATTGACCGACATACACAGAAATAGAAAGAATAGCCGACATCACTAGAAATAAAAACACCAAACGGACACGGACTATAGGTATATGCATACGTGTTTACTAACGTGTGTGCACATACCCATAGACTTTCATTGTGTCCACGTGTGCGTGCTCCGTGCAGATAACGGACATGCATCCGTGCCAAACGCAAACACATACGGATCACGGACACGCACACACGGACATAATGAAATAACGGACGTGTGACCACAATCATAGATTAACATTGGTGCACGTTTGGCCGTGTCTCCGGTATATACGGAAACGGACCAAACACGCACGTGTATCACGGACGTGTGAAGGGGGCCTAAGGCGGTGACAACGGACACAGGTACGCACATCACTGCCGATGACGCTGGGCACTGGGCATTTAATACCATGTTAGCACGCCCATGAGGGTGTGCTAACATGCTAAGGCTACTTTCACACATAGGTTTTTTGTAATCAGGCACAATCCAGTTTGTGCCTGATGCAACGGATCCGTCTCAGAGTGTGTAAAACTGATGCGACGGATCCGGTAAAAACCGGATCCGTTGTTTTTTTGTTTGTTTTTTTTTGTTTTTTTATTGCTAAAGCTGAAAGAGAGAGACCCCATCATCATTGCACACACAGGCACTCCCGCACGCATCATCAGCGCACACACCCCGGCACTCCCGCACGCATCATCACCGCACACACCCCGGCACTCCCGCACGCATCATCACCGCACACATCCTGGCACTCCCGCATGCACACATCCCACACATCCTGGCACTCCCGCACGCATCATCACCGCACACACCCCGGCACTCCCGCACGCATCATCACCGCACACATCCCGGCACTCCCGCATGCACACATCCCACACATCCTGGCACTCCCGCACGCATCATCACCGTACACATCCCGGCACTCCCGCACGCATCATCATCGCACACATCCCGGCACTCCCGCACGCATCATCACCGCACACATCCCGGCACTCCCGCACGCATTATCACCGCACACATCCCGGCACTCCCGCATGCATCATCACCGCACACATCCTGGCACTCCCGCACGCATCATCACCGTACACATCCCGGCACTCCCGCACGCATCATCATCGCACACATCCCGGCACTCCCGCACGCATCATCACCGCACACATCCCGGCACTCCCGCACGCATTATCACCGCACACATCCCGGCACTCCCGCATGCATCATCACCGCACACATCCCGGCACTCCCGCACGCATCATCACCGCACACATCCCGACACTCCCGCACGCATCATCACCGCACACATCCCAGCAATCCCGCACGCATCATCACTGCACACATCCCACACATCCTGGCACTGCCGCACGCATCATCACCGTACACATCCCGGCACTCCCGCACGCATCATCATAGCACACATCCCGGCACTCCCGCACGCATCATCACCGCACACATCCCGGCACTCCCGTACGCATCATCACCGCACACATCCCAGCAATCCTGCACGCATCATCACTGCACACATCCCACACATCCTGGCACTCCCGCACGCATCATCACCGTACACATCCCGGCACTCCCGCACGCATCATCATCGCACACATCCCGGCACTCCCGCATGCATCATCACTGCACACATCCCGGCACTCCCGCATGCATCATCACCGCACACATCCCGGCACTCCCGCACGCATCATCACCGCACACATCCCAGCAATCCTGCACGCATCATCACTGCACACATCCCACACATCCTGGCACTCCCGCACGCATCATCACCGTACACATCCCGGCACTCCCGCACGCATCATCATCGCACACATCCCGGCACTCCCGCACGCATCATCACCGCACACATCCCGGCACTCCCGCACGCATTATCACCGCACACATCCCGGCACTCCCGCATGCATCATCACCGCACACATCCCGGCACTCCCGCACGCATCATCACCGCACACATCCCGGCACTCCCGCACGCATCATCACCGCACACATCCCAGCAATCCCGCACGCATCATCACTGCACACATCCCACACATCCTGGCACTGCCGCACGCATCATCACCGTACACATCCCGGCACTCCCGCACGCATCATCATAGCACACATCCCGGCACTCCCGCACGCATCATCACCGCACACATCCCGGCACTCCCGTACGCATCATCACCGCACACATCCCAGCAATCCTGCACGCATCATCACTGCACACATCCCACACATCCTGGCACTCCCGCACGCATCATCACCGTACACATCCCGGCACTCCCGCACGCATCATCATCGCACACATCCCGGCACTCCCGCACACATCATCACCGCACACATCCCGGCACTCCCGCACGCATCATCACCGCACACATCCCGGCACTCCCGCATGCATCATCACTGCACACATCCCGGCACTCCCGCATGCATCATCACCGCACACATCCCGGCACTCCTGCATGCATCATCACCGCACACATCCCAGCAATCCCGCACGCATCATCAGTGCACACATCCCACACATCCTGGCACTGCCGCACGCATCATCACCGTACACATCCCGGCACTCCCGCACGCATCATCATAGCACACATCCCGGCACTCCCACACGCATCATCACCGCACACATCCCGGCACTCCCGCACTCATCATCACCGCACACATCCCGGCACTCCCGCATGCATCATCACTGCACACATCCCGGCACTCCCGCACGCATCATGACCGCACGCATGCCGGCACTCCCGCACTCATCATCACCGCACTCACGCAGGCACTCCCGCACGCATCATCACCGCACACACACGGGCACTCCCGCACGCATCATCACCGCACACATCCCGGCACTCCCGCATGCATCATCACCGCACACATCCCGGCACTCCGGCACTCCCGCACTCATCATCACCGCACACATCCCGGCACTCCCGCACCCATGATCACCGCACACATCCCGGCACTCCCGCACCCATGATCACCGCACACATCCCGACACTCCCGCACGCATCATCACCACACACACACAGGCACTATCTCAGTGATGTCACCGCTGACAGCGCAACTCCCTTCAGTTGCTGCGTGGAGCACCTAGGAGCGGCGGTGTTCTACTGCCGCTCCTGTCAGCTTCATGTAGCAGAGCTGAAATCGTCGCGGGACCTCGTGGATTACGTCGGTCCTGGAGGGGTATTTGGGGATTTTAATAAAATAGTGAAAGAGAGTGTTTTTTGTCTGTTATTCCAAATAAAGTATTTTTTCAGGTGTATGTGTTTATTTACTTTCACTTACAGGTTATGCATTGGGGGTGTCTCATAGACGCCTGCCATGATTAACCCCTTATTACCTCGATTGCCACCGCACCAGGGCAATTCGGGATGTGCCGGGTAGAGTCCCGGGACAGTCGCATCTAATGGATGCGGCAATTCCGGGCGGCTGCTGGCTGATATTGTTAGGGTGGTGGGCTCCACATAACGTGGGGCTCCCCATCCTGAGAATACCAGCCTTCAGCCGTGTGGCTTTATCTTGGCTGGTATCAAAATTGAGGGGGACCGCACGCGTTTTTTTTTTAATTATTTATTTATTTTACTGCAAGATATAGACCCGCCCACCGGTGACTGTGATTGGTTGCAGTGAGACAGCTGTTACTCAGCGTGGGGGCATATCTGACTGCAACCAATCATAGGCGCTGGTGGGCGGGGAAAGCAGTGAATACGAGATTGAATAATGGGCGGCTGGCATTTTCAAATCAGGAGAAGCCGCCAGCAGTGTGACAGCCGTGCAGCGAGGCGCAGGTGATCGGTGAGTGGGTGAGAGTGAGTGAATGAGTCAGTGAGTGTGAGAGAGAGAGAGGCTGGGGCCATACGTGGCACTACTGCCATGCTCGCATCACACTCGGCTCGCGCTGGCAGTACAGCAGGAGCCGAGTGTCATGCTAGTGTCCCTGAGACTGCGGTCCGACCATGCGAGCGGACCACAGCTGCGGGGGGCGGCCAGGCTCTCAGGAAGGGCGGGCCAGCACGGAGGAGGGGAAGGTGGGATTTCTCTCCCTCTCTCCTCTGTAGCCGGCTATTGTGATTCTCGCTCTGCACGCACAGTACACCGGTGTACCGCGAGTGCAGTGTGATTTTTCTCTCACCCCATTCACTTGAATGGGGGCAAGAGAAAAGTCTTGCATTACAGTTGCAGCATGCTGCGATTGTTTTCTCGGTCCGATTAGGACTGAGAAAATAATCGCTCATGTGTGCTGACACACAGGTTAAAATTGGTCCGAGTGCAATGCGATGTTTTATCGCACTCCACTTGCTCCGATTTTCTTAGGCCAGAGAGAGAGAGAGACATTTTGCTGACAAGCAATGAATTTATATCACTTCTGGGCATGCTCAGAAGCAAAAACCGAATCTGTTACATGCTTCCGGCATTTGATACATGCCACCGGATTCGGCGTGCATAGACTTTCATTATGCACCATGCCGCACAGCGCCGCACCCGACGCGATGCGTTTTTTTGCCAGAGACAAAAAACGTTACAAGAGACGTTCCATCCGGCCGCCGCATTAGCCAATTACGACGGATCCGGCAAAAGCTGGATGCAACACAAGGCCATCAGGCACAATCCGGCGCTAATACAAATCAATGGGGATAAAACTGATCCGTTTTTTTCCGGATTGTGCCTGATGGAAAAAAACTGATGTGTGAAAGTAGCCTAAGAGGGCAGACTAGTCGGGGGAAATGAAGCCCAGCATATCATAAAGGATCTTTAGAAATACTTTTTCTATAGATCTCTTTATCTATGCTACTAGATACAGGGACGGTTAGGTAGTGATTAGCAACATGCACCCAGAACTGCTCATGCTTCTGGCTGCATTTTGTATCTGACAGGTTCCCTTTAAATATGTTTTAAAGCACCAAAATAAGAATTAAAAATTAACCTTTATTGATATATATTAAAACCAGCCGAACAATAAGATAATGGATATAAAGCCACTTAAATGGCAAAATCCCAACAAGGGATTTTAATGAGAAGTTTTTCTTTAGAAGACTAGTATGTGCAAACAATAACGTCACACCAGAGAGCCTATAAAGATAGGAAGTTCTTGAAACACAGCTCGTATCAATTGCAGAATTTCTTCAATACTCCCACTGTAAAATATAACAGCATTGATCAATAGTCGAGCTGTCAATAATACCAGCACGTTTTAACCATAATGTTGCTCTTGAAACCTATACAGATATAAAAAGGGTTTTGAAACAACCTAATGACAGAGTTAAATACATTCCAACTGTCATTTGTTTTATCATAAAATCTTAACAAATTCCACTGAGTGCAGAATGAATTAAAATTAAAGGTGAAAAGAAAAGGAATTATCTTACCCTCAGCCGTAGATCGTGCTGGAGAGATAAGTACGTTCAGGGAGACTGGTGGAGGTACGACGTCAGGCCTAAGGATCTGTCTCGTCATACAGTGACACAACGCATAAGAGCATTTGGACTGAAAGCCCTTCTCTGCAGTGACCAAAACTCTCATTAGCAGAAAGAATCAAAAGGCTAGACTCACCTTTGGCGATGAGCATGTTGTGTGGACAAAGGAGAAGAGCTCCACAGTTCATTTTAGTGATGAAAGTAAGTTTAGTTTATTTGGGTCTGATGGGAAACATTATGTTTGTTGACAAACTGGGGAAAGACTGAACCCAAAGTGTGTTAAGAAGTCAGTGAAAGGTGGTGGAGGAAGTGTCATGGTTTGGGGAATGTTTTGTGCAGCATAAGTTGGACCTCTCATATAGCTACATGGTAGAGGGAATACAAGTGTGGATCAGAACCTTCTTCACCAACACGTGGTTCCTTACTTTTGGCTTCATCACTCAATCAGCCAGCAATTTTCATGCAGGACAATGCTCCGTCACACAGCAAATCGGCTAAAGCAGTTAAATAAAAAATATTGAAACAATGAAATGGCCAGCCCAAAGTCCTCATCTAAACCCAAATGAAAACCTAGGGAAAATCCTGGGTGACAAAGTTATGGCCAAGAAACCAACAGTCAAAGAACTGTGGAAGAGACTGGAAGAAGAGTAGAGCAAAATCCCACCAGAGCAGTGTGAGAGACTGGTGATGTCCTGTGGCCGCAGATGTGCTGAAGTCATTCAAACTAAAGGCCTGCACACGTCCTACTGATTGTGACTGTTGTTACCTTCAGAAAATTTAGTTATAATCTCTCTCTGTGCTAGTCATTGCTGTTCTCTAGTTATGATCATCGCGTATTGGGCAAAATAAAGGGTTTATGTTGCTAAACTTTGGATCTTTTGTAAAACCCTGTTCTAGTGGCATGGTGCACCCCTTACAAAAAACTTTCACATGTTCATCAATGTAGACTAGATTATTTCTGAAAAAAGCAACTGAGTGATCATTCAATGTTCTCAAATTTCTATCTCCAGTATATATAGCACTGGGTGTTGTGAATGTTAGTTATGTTTTGGCTGCTGGGAGGCTCCCTCTGGTGGCCAGGAATGGTTTGGACTTGGACCAGGTGTGTTGTGCAGTGGGTGTTTCCTTTGCTAACTCTCTGCTTATTTAAATCCTGGTCTGATTGCAGGCTGTTGCCGGATGTCAGTTGTTCTTTGTATCTCCAGCCTGCTTAATCCTGCTCTACACCACATCTTCCCCAGATAAGTGCTTGCTCTTTATTTATTGTCTGGTTCTTTTGTTTATCTGGGTTTGTCATTTGCTGTGGTTGGTTTCAGTTTATTTGCTTGCAGGGATTTTCCCCCTCAGTGGCTTGTTGGGGAACTCCCTGCAGTTCTGTGTGGAGTATAGCTCCTTTGGGTCCATGTGTTTGTGGCTTGTTGACTTTGTTATGATTCTTGTTTTCTGTTCATTGGTATCACAAGGGCACCTGGTATAGGACGGAGTTCAGATCGTGCGATCTGAGGGCCTTTTTGTACTATCAGGAAGTTGGTATTTTGCAGGGTTTTTCTCTGGCCACCATCAGTCCCTTTCCTGTCCTTTCCTATTTTAGTCAGCGGGGGCCTCACCTTTTGCTAATCCTGTCATCTACCTGTGTATTGTGTTTTTCCTATATCACCGCAGTCTTTGAATGTGGGGGGCTTGCTACTCTTGTCTATTTTCTGAGGCAGAGAGTTATTCATCTTTCCTACCTTTAGGATAGTTAGTTCTCCGGCTGGGTTCGCGGTGCACAGGATGTTAGTTCACCCCTTGGCTACTTCTAGTTGTGATGGTTAGTAAGGCGATGGCGGCCAGATTAGTTGCCAATGCTCTTGTCACCTTTTACCAATGATTTGTGGTGGTCTTCCATGGTTCCGGATCATAACAACTGGGCACTACACATGACAGGGTTGGCAGTACCCCATCTACAGTATATGGCATCAGACACTGGTGAACACGACACACGAGCACTTACAGGACATAAGGCAAAGCGTCACATGTCTTGGCACTAACACGATGATTCACCCCATCTAATTATAGCAAAATCTCAAGTATGTATATAATACCATAACATGCACAAAGCCAAAAGACTTTTCTCTAAACACACTAATTATACTAGAAAAGTAAGTAAGGGAAGAATTATTGGCCAAGGGGCGGACATCACTGTCACTGTTACATCGCAGCTCAATACAAGTGAATGAAATTGGATTGCTATCCCGGGGGTACTGCGAACGTCACAATTCGCAAGAAGTCAACCGTTTCAGAATTTTTGTTACCTGCAGTACCATCAGGGTCCAAATGTAAGTGATTTCATTCACTTGTGTTGCAATTTGGTAGATAAGTGACACCTAGTAAACTTAGGTTGCCAAGTTTTAATAAAGCCTGAATATTTTATATACAACATCCTCATGCTGGCCTCTTTATTGTCTACTTTAGAAGGATAATGCACCGTGCCACAAGGGTTATATAGTCATGGATTTCTTTCGGGAACATGATAGCAAGTTGTCATTGCTTCTCAACCCTCCTACAAACTAATTTCATCATTTTGTATGTAAAGGCGGCGTTACACGGTACGATATATCGTGCGATATGTTGGGGTCACGGAATTCGTGACGCACATGCGGCATTGTTAGAGATGTCGTACCGTGTGACACCTCCGAACGACTGTTAACGAGCAAAAATACTCACCTTATCGTTGCTCGTTGAGACACGTCGTTCATTTTCATAATGTCGTTCCTCCTTCTGCGCGCCGGTTGTTCGTCATTCCCGTGGCAGCACACATCGCTACGTGTGACACCCCGGGAACGACGAACACAGCTTACCTGTGGCAGCCCGCAATGAGGAAGGAAGGAGGTGGGCGGGATGTTACGTCCAGCTCATCTCCACCCCTCCGCGTCTATTGGGTAGCCACTGTATGACGTCGCTGTGACGCCGAAGTCCCTTCCCCTTCAAGAAGAGGATGTTCATCGCCCACAGTGACGTCGTTAGGGAGAAAATGACTTTACCCCAGGCCTCAGCAGTCCACTCCCTGTACCTTTTGCAGAATATCTGTCGGTCCCTGATGTTTTTTCTGGAGAGAAGGGGCTTCTTTGCTGCCCTCCTTGAAACCAGGCCTTGCTCAAGCAGTCTCCGCCTCACAGTGCATGCAGAAGCACTCACACCAGCCTGCTGCCATTGCTGAGCTAGCTCGGCACTGCTGGTAGTCCGATCCCGCAGCTGAAACAGTTTTAAGATACGGTCCTGGCGTTTGCTGGTCCTTCTTGGGCGCCCTGGAGCCTTTTTGGCAACAATGGAAGCTCTCTCCTTGAAGTTCTTGATGATGCGATAGATTGTTGACTGAGGTGCAATCTTTGTAGCTGCGATACTCTTCCCTGTTAGGCCATTTTTGTGCAGAGCAATGATGGCTGCACGTGTTTCTTTAGAGATAACCATGGTTAACTGAAGAGAAACAATGATACCAAGCACCAGCCTCCTTTTAAAGTGTCCAATGGTGTCATTCTTACTTAATCATGACTGATCGCCAGCCCTGTCCTCATCAACACCCACACCTGTGGTAATGGAACAATCACTAAAACAATGTTAGCTGCTCCTTTTAAGGCAGGAATGCAATGATATTGAAATGTGTTTTGGGGGTTAAAATTCATTTTCTTAGCCAATATTGACTTTGCAAGTAATTGCTGTTAAGCTTATCACTCTTTATGACATTCTGGAGTATATGCAAATTGCCATTAGAAAAACGTAAGCAGTAGACTTTGTAAAAATTAATATTTGTAGCATTCTCAAAACTTTTGGCCATGACTGTACATGTTTATTTTGCACATTGTAGAAATATGTGCACATTTTGTAGAAAAAGATCCAGTCAAATATACAGGGAACTGAATATCTACATTAATCTGCCATATATTAATCTACCTCCGGGGCGAACAACACAAGATACTTTCCTAAGTGCTGAAAATATACAGACAAGGAAAAGGCTTGGAAGTCTTTTCCTTGTCTAGCAGATCTAGACAAGGAAATCTAGCAGATTTGCACTTTACATTGCAATATACTGACACCTGCTGGTATTATATAGGTGGCAAACCGGAAATGTGTATTACAGCAGCAAAACGTTACAAAGGAAAGGGCTCATTCACACTTCTGCGTTTGTCATATGTGTGCGGTCTGTTGTTTTTTTCTTTTTACATATTGAACTTGGATTAATTTTTTTTCAATTAGTTTCACATTTATATTTATACTAGAAGGTGGCCCGATTATACGCATCGGGTATTCTAGAATTTACGTATTGTGTAGTTCATGTATGATTTTTGTTATATATATATATATATATATATATATATATATATATATATATATATAGATGTTGTTGTGTGTAGTTACCAAGTGTTTGTGTAGGGCGCTGTACATGTTCTGGGTGTTGTCTGGGTGTGGCGGGGGGTGAGAGCAGTGTTGTTTGTGTGTTGCGTTGTTTGTGGAGCGCTGTGTGTCTGTAGCGTTGTGTGTGTGTGTTGCGCGGTTTGTGTGTGTGTGGTGTGTTTTGGGGGGAGGTATGTTTTGTGCAATGTGTGTGTTGTGCGGTATGTGCGTATATTTGTGTGTGCAGCGTTGTCTGTGAGTGGGTGTCTGTGTAGGGCAGTTGTTTGTGGTTCCCAGTGTGTGTGTGTGTGTGTGGTGTGGTGTGTTGTGCAGTGCGCGCGCGCGTGTGTGTGTGTTGGGGGGAGGTGTGCACTTCCCATCATGCTCCATCCCCTATGCTGCGCACCCCCCATCGTGCTACATCTCCCATCCTGCGCACTCCCAAACGTGCTCCATCCGCCATGCTGCGCACTCCCAAACGTGCTCCATCCGCCATGCTACGCACTCCCAAACGTGCTCCATCCGCCATGCTGCGCACTCCCCATCGTGCTCCATCCCCCATGCTGCGCACTCCCAAACGTGCTCCATCCGCCATGCTGCGCACTCCCAAACGTGCTCCATCCACCATGCTGCGCACTCCCAAACGTGCTCCATCCGCCATACTCCGCACTCCCCATCGTGCTCCATTCCCCATGCAGCGCACTCCCCATCGTGCTCTATCCCCTATGCTGCGCACCCCCCATCGTGCTCCATCTCCCATGCTGCGCACTCCCAAACGTGCTCCATCCGCCATGCTGCGCACTCCCAAACGTGGTCCATCCGCCATGCTGCGCACTCCCAAACGTGCTCCATCCGCCATACTCCGCACTCCCCATCGTGCTGCATCCCCCATGCTGCGCACTCCCAAACGTGCTCCATCCGCCATGCTGCGCACTCCCAAACGTGCTCCATCCGCCATGCTGCGCACTCCCAAACGTGCTCCATCCGCCATGCTGCGCACTCCCCATCGTGCTCCATCCCCCATGCTGCGCACTCCCAAACGTGCTCCATCCGCCATGCTGCGCACTCCCCATCGTGCTCCATCTCCCATGCTGCACACTCCCAAACGTGCTCCATCCGCCATGCTGCGCACTCCCAAACGTGCTCCATCCGCCATACTCCGCACTCCCCATCGTGCTCCATCCCCTATGCTGCGCACCCCCCATCGTGCTCCATCTCCCATGCTGCGCACTCCCAAACGTGCTCCATCCGCCATGCTGCGCACTCCCAAACGTGGTCCATCCGCCATGCTGCGCACTCCCAAACATGCTCCATCCACCATACTCCGCACTCCCCATCGTGCTGCATCCCCCATGGTGCGCACTCCCAAACGTGCTCCATCCGCCATGCTGCGCACTCCCAAACGTGCTCCATCCGCCATGCTGCGCACTCCCAAACGTGCTCCATCCAAACGTGCTCCATCCGCCATGCTGCGCACACCCAAACGTGCTCCATCCGCCATGCTGCGCACTCCCAAACGTGCTCCATCCGCCATGCTGCGCCAGCATCAGCCTCTCTACCCGCAGCATCAGCCTCTCTGCCCGCAGCATCAGCCTCTCTCCTCCCAGCATCAGCCTCTCTCCCCGCAGCATCAGCCTCTCTGTCCCCAGCATCAGCCTCTCTGTCCCCAGCATCAGCCTCTCTGTCCCCAGCATCAGCCTCTCTGTCCCCAGCATCAGCCTCTCTCATCCCAGCATCAGCCTCTCTCATCCCAGCATCAGCCTCTCTGTCCCCAGCATCAGCCTCTCTGTCCCCAGCATCAGCCTCTCTGTCCCCAGCATCAGCCTCTCTGTCCCCAGCATCAGCCTCTCTGTCCCCAGCATCAGCCTCTCTCATCCCAGCATCAGCCTCTCTCATCCCAGCATTAGCCTCTCTGTCCCCAGCATCAGCCTCCCCATCCCAGCCTTCCCCAGGATCAGCCTCTCTCCTCCCAGCCTCCTCCAGCACGCCATGCTCCTCTGCCGACACTCACACACCCGATCGCATACACTCACACACACCCACACACACCCGATCGCATACACTTACACACACACACACACCCACACACACCCGATCGCATACACTCACGCACACACACATTGACGATATTGCACATACGCGCTCCTACTCACAACATCCGTAGATACCACATGCTTCTGGCCATGTGATCCTCCGACAGGTCCTGGAAGGTCACAACAGCACAGTATCGAGGCCGAGAAGCAAGCGATATCGCCGGATGCTGTGAGTGTGTGGATGCGATGTGATGTATGTATGAGGTGTGTGTGAGAGTGAGTGTGAGCCGGTGTACACTGGTAACTATGATACACATCGGGTAACTAAGGGACCTTCGTTACCCGATGTGTATAATGGTTAACAGCTTTCATGGGCTCCGTGAAGATCCCAGCATCGCAAGGTTATGTCTGGCGCTGCTGGGATCGTGACGGAGCCGGTGTAGAAGCAAGCGATATCCCAGGATGTTGTGAGTGTGTGGATGTGATGTGTGAGGTGTGTGTGAGAGTGAGTGTGATCTGATGTGTGTGTGTGTACTCACCTGGGAGTCGGAGCTCCGTGTCAGTTGGGCAAGAGCGAGCGTGCATTGCGTGAGGGGGGCGGGGCCTGCAGAGAGCCGGGGCGAGAGGCCAATCCGTGGGGGGGGGGCGGGGCCATGGCGAGCCCAGCGGCCAATCAGCTTTGTGTCACCGTAAGGACACAATTTTGGAGCATGACAGACAGACAGACAGACACAGAATAAGGCAATTATATATATAGATAGGACAAACCCTTTACCTATTGAATGCTATTGTTATCACAAATAGTATGCATGACCCACTTCATCACACCTTAAAATAAATGTAGATAGCACCAGTTAGAGTAGACCCTAATGCAGGTTTTATACATTACAATCTATCGTGCGATTGCACGAGCGATCGTAATCGCCCCCGTTGTTTGTGCGTCACAGGCAAATCGCTGCCCGTGTCGCACAAAGTCGTTTAACCCCCGTCACATGGACTTACCTGCTGAGCGACCTTGCTGTGGGCGGCGAACAACCTCTTCCTGAAGGGGGTGGGATGCTCGGCGTCACAGCGACGTCACACAGCGGCCACCCAGTAGAAGCGGAGGGGCGGAGATGAGCAGGACGTAAACATCGCGCCCACCTCCTTCCTTCCGCATAGCCGGCGGGTGCCGCGGGACGCAGGTAAGCTCGTTCCCGGGGTGTTTCATGGAGCGATATGTGCTACCCTGGGTACGATGAACAACCGGCGCCATGAAAAATAAACAATTTTTTAAAACTAAGCGACGTTACACGACTCACGATTTGTGACCGATTCTGCATCGCTCGGAGGTGTCACACTAAACGACGTCGCACACGAAGCCGGATATGCGTCACGAAAACCGTGACCCCAACGATCTATCGCACGATAGATCGTCTCGTGTAAAGCCCGCATTACTTTCATACAGACAAGACCACCTTAAAGACCCCCTAGAATAAATAAAGAACACACACCAAACCAAAGACCAGACACCCTTTATACAAACCTAATTCTAAATACTGTACAAATTAAGACCTCCTTAATAGGTATTTCCATAGACCCCCCTAAATACAAATTCCCATCAAAAAAACTCAGCAGATATTCTAAGAAAATAAAGATCCTCCACCAACTAAATAAAGATAAGATTTGATGTTATTTGGTTCCTGATGGTCCTGATGAAGGGGGAAGAAGCTCCGGAAACGCGTCGACCTATATGAAAATAAAGTGACATTGAGCTGAAAATCTGTCTAAGTGATCCGTTGGCGCGGCAAGTGAACACCTTCTCTCCTTTACTTTCTGTTACCAACTAAATAAACACAGACCCTCTAAAGTAGTGTTCCCCCAACTCCAGACCTCAAGAGTCACCAACAGATCATGTCTTCAGGTTTTCATTAATATTGCCCAGATGATAATTCCATCAGTAGACCAATTCTAAGGAATTTCTACAAGATTCTTAAACATGATTTGTTGGTGGCTTCGGAGTACTGAAGTTGAAGAACACTGATCTAGACCCCTAAAGAGATATGGACCCTTTAATCCCTGCCTCAATATATTAAACATGTATCAAATCAGGACTCCTTAATGAAGACCCCAGGCTAAACTCCTCAGAGGGGTTGTCTGGTATTGTTCATTTCCACTTTGAGTGGCATCAGTAAATTGGCAGCTATTGTTGCCCTGTCCAACACCATTGCATACGAAGTGGGGAAGAGATGCGTTACACAATGAACTCCCCAGAATCTAAGCACCTAAATTCCATTGACAGTGACACTTGAGAAAATTAAACAGCAGAAATCGTAATCATCTCTGCTGCTACATAGGCATGTACCGCCGGTACCCAATATCTGACGCTTTGTAAATGTACGCAGGGATGTAATGATCGCGGTCGCAGACTGTGACCAGGCCCAGGGATGGAGGAGGCCCGCTAACTCTAGCGCATTCTTCAGCTAGATGTGCAACCACGAATACACATACAGCTGAAATACATTGCAGCACAGAAACCCGTCTGATTCCTGCACTGCAGTACACGCTGCTGGCCAAATAGAGGCCACCGGCTGACGTGCCTGTGTGCGCATGACAGTGACGTCATTCATCACCATAGCAGGCACACCAATGTTAGTTGCTGGCTAATGCACCGGCTACAGAGGACACCGCACAACACGGGAGCCGCTGTTCATATAGTGGTGTAAAAGTAAATAAATTGGCGTAGGGTCCCCTCATCTTGTGATACTGAGTAAACATAAAGCAGACTGCTACAGGCTACAGTCCCCAGCTTTGTGCTCATCTTGGCTGTGTATCAAAGAGAGCCTGTATGGAGCTTTTTTTTAAATGATTTAAATACTTTTAAAAAACGGCATGCAGCACTAACCTCGAGTATTTGTTTTGGTGTTGTTTAATTTTCATGTTACCATCCATACTGACTGATGTATTATTGCACAAACAGTAAGCAATGTGTTTTCAAGATTTATGCTGAGTACATTCATGTTTCAATGAAAATCAATAAAAAAAAAAAAAAAAAGAAAAAAATTGGTTAAAAAACGGCATGCTGTTCCTCCAAATTTGATACCCAGCCAAGATAAAGCAGACATCTGGGGGCTGGTGTCTTCAGCCTGGAGAGGGCCATGGTTATTGGGCCCCCTAGCCTAAAAAAAGCAGCCTATAACCGCAACCATCCCAGCACTTTGTCACCACACCAGGGCAATCTGGATGAGCTGGGTAATCAGGGTAACCAGATCAGAGTTACACCTTGACGTTGCTATCTGGGCACAAATAAATTTGGCCACCATTATTTGCTAAGTAACTCATATTTTTCAAAAAATATTCTCATGTTTTCTTAGCAGTAATGAGTATTCAAATTCCAATATTCACCATCTACATTCTTGTATTTCTCCTTCCCTTTACTTGAGTGCAACTGCTATTTCTGAATATTGTATGTGCTGTTCAGTATGCACCAGTTCACACTGAGATTAGGAAGCGTCGGCCATTTTTCTATTTGCAACCTATCACTGACGCTGGGACTGATGGTGGGTGGGTTAAGCAGTAAATATGTATGAGAGTTAATGAGCAAATCTGGAAGCAGTGTGAGAGCTATGCAGGAGACTTGGTAAGGCTGGAGTCACTTTAGCATATGGCGTCCGATGCGAGAACATCGGATGCGATATGCTAATGACCCCCGACTCAGGCTCTGCTGTGAGCGTGAGCCGAGTGTCATGCGGCTTTGACCCAATCTTGTGATTGGGTCACACCTGCGAAGGAGAGGGCTGGTGCTGCGGAGGAGAGGGAGCGGTTAATCCCTCCATCTCTTTCATTGTCAGCTTGTGCGTTTATCGCACTGCACTGGGATAACATCCGAGTGCAGTCCAATGTTTCTCTAGCACCTATAGACTTGAATGGGTGTGAGTGATACGGCTCTTGCAGACAATTGCAGCATGCTGCGATTTTTTTCCTCAGTCCGATTAGGGCGGAAGAAAAACATTCAGATCTGAGCTGCAGCATTGTCTTACACGGGGCCGAGTGTAATGCGAGATTTTCTCACATTGCACTTATGCGAGTCATACACAAGTGTGACTCTGCCCTAAGAATAACCATCATGCTCTAATCCCCCTAGCCCTTTCTACCACCATTTTCCAGCCAATGCTCCATAGACTTATACGGGGTTCGGCGTCTGGGCAAATGTTTGGGTTCAAGTCTGGTCCTAAACTGGATTTTTTTTTTAATTTTCTTCGTTTAAAGTCTGACCAGACCCAAACATCTGTGGGTTCACCCATTTCTACTTGAGAGCCCTTTGATGGAGGTCTAGTGCAGGGGTGGGGAACCTTTTTTCAGCCGGGGGCCATTTGGAAATTTCTACCAAGCTTCGGGGGCCGCACAAAATTATCAATGTGAAAATGACCCTGCTATATTTGGTCAAACAATTACTTAACTTACCCCTACTGTGGCGGCCGGAGCGGCTTCTCTTTGGTGCGGGTGTGATGTTTGATGATACTAATCATGTTGCTTCTCACAGCTGCTTTTTCATTTTTGTCTGGGTCTGGAGCGCAGTCAACTCTTTGTGATAAGATTGGTAAATCATATACATCACATAACAGACGCTGTATATATATCACAGGAGACACTGGGGGCATATACATCACACAAGGGGCTGGGGACATGTATATGCCCCCAGCCCCTCCTGTGATGTATATGCCCCCAGCCCCTCCTGTGATGTATATGCCCCCAGCCCCTCCTGTGATGTATGTGCCCCCAGCCTCTCTTGTGATGTATGTTCCCCTGAGCCCCTCTTGTGATGTATGTGCCCCCAGCCCCTCTTGTGATGTATGTGCCCCAAGCCCCTCTTGTGATGTATGTGCCCCAGCCCCTCTTGTGATGTATGTGCCCCCAGCCCCTCTTGTGATGTATGTGCCCCCAGCCCCTCCTGTGACGTATGTGCCCCCGCCCCTCCTGTGATGTATAAGTCACAGGAGACGCTGAGAACATGCACATCACAAGAGGGGATGGGGACATACACATCACAAGAGGGGCTGGGGCCAGACGCCACACAAGAGGGGCTGGGGTACAGGCGCCACACAAGAGGGGCTGGGGCGCAGACACCACACGAGAGGCTGGGGCGCAGGCACCACACAAGAGGGGCTGGGGCGCAGGCACCACACAAGAGGGGCTGGGGCGCAGGCACCACTGGGGGGGCACAGTTATCACTTGCAGAGCCCTGATATCAGTGGGGGGGGGAAGGGGCACACAAACCTGGGGTGATACACAGCACTGAGGGGAGGGGGGCCACAAAGCACTGGACAGAGCACACAGCAGCAGAGGGCTGGCGCTGGACACACAGCAGCGCCGGACTCACAACACCGGAGAGCAGGCACCGGGAACGCAGCTCAGAGGGCCGGGGGGCGGCACGCAGCTATGAGAGCCGGGGGGCGGGAACGCAGAGCACTAAACCCGCCCACAAATTAAGTCCTCTCTCGCTGGCACTGGCCGGCGGGAGAACGCATTGGTAAGCACAGCAGCACATGTGCGGATTTAAAGGGCTGGCGGCGCACAAGATGGCGGTGGCGGCTCGAGCATTGACGCTACCGGGAATCTGCCCGGGGGCTGCATAAAAGAGCATGGCGGGCCGTATACGGCCTGCGGGCCGGAGGTTCCCCACCCCTGGTCTAGTGGGAACTGTTTGGGTTTTTTTTTCTCATGGTGGTAGTAGTGAATCTACCTTTTGTATACATCTTTCCACAATAGCATTGCCTCCTCTACAAGTCTGTCAGCTGCTAATCTCCACAGGGAGAAACCGTACCCACAGACACTGAAATCACACATCCACATGATTGTCGTCTGATACAACACAGTGTAAAGATTTTAACCAACATGGCCAAATCCTAAATATTCCTAAATGAGAAGTATACAGTTTCAATGTTTTTGTAAGAATTGTAAAGCATGAGAAAATAGTTAAAAATTTAACTTTAGGAACTAATTTAAAAAAAAATAAAACTCCATATGTGCCACCAACTAATAGTTTTGAAAAATGTGAACTTGTCATCTATACCTTAATTCTGTCCTGCTATGGTCGATTTATTCATTTGTTTTTCAATTTGGATGTTTGTTTTTTTTATTGCATCCTCATCATCCAAGAGCCATAACTTTTATTTTTTATTGGGGGGGAGTGAGGGGTGTGTCTTATAATCCGAATGTAGCTTACCAGGGGGTGGTGGAGAGGGGTAGCAGGATGAAGGAGCATTGCTGCGGCGGTTATGCACAGTCAACACAGTCACAGAAAACAGCTGGGATGGGGTTGCGGGGAAGGGCTTCAAATAATGGTGCCTGGAGTCGGCGTGTGCACAGATGGAGCTCTCGGCTCAAGATCTCATCTTCGCATGCGCCGCCTCCAGCCCATTGGTCTCCCATCTCCCAGCATCGGACTTAAGGAAACTGGCATCCGAAAGTGGCGTTTGTGTAGATGAGATCTCGGCTTGTCATTGCCTACACCTACTCTGGGCACCATTATTTGAAGCCCTCACCGCCTGCAGCCACAGCCCCAGCACTGCCGCGACCGACAGTTTCTGGGACAGCCACCGCAGCATCGCTCTGCTCCACCCCTGTCTCCTGTGACCCCGCTCCACCACCGCTGCTGCCCCCCTCCGGTAAGACACCACCAGATTATAAGACTGACCCGATTTTTTCACCCTTTTTCTCTAAATTTGGGGTGCACCTGATCATCCGATGCGTCGTATAAACAGAAAAATACGGTATATAATAGAAGCATTTACCCTGCTCATAGATTCTTCAGGCAGAGCGTTTGAAGCCAGAAGAGTTGTCCCACACATTTGCCAAAGAATTGTATAAGGGTACTTTCACACTTGCGTTGTTTTCCTTCCGTTACAATCCGCCCTTTTGGAAAACAACGGAATCCGTTAACGGATTCCGCTGTTTCCCATAGACTTGTATGGGTGACGGATTGTACCAAAAGGACCTGCGTTGCTTCCGCTGGGTGACGCTCCATTGCTTCCGCCCAGCGAGAGGAACGCAGCATGTAACGTTGTTTTGAGCAGCGGAATCCTCTGGATTTCACTGCGCATGCTCTTTTTTTTTTTTTTTTTTTTTTTTTTTAAATCACAAACTTTATTTTGGCTCGCGGTGGCCGAACGTTCAGCTGAGCACCCGCCCGTCGGCAAGTGACAGCGCTCAGCTGAGCGACCGGCCGCCGGCATGCCCGGGCGCCGGCAAGTGACAGCGCTCAGCTGATCACCCGGCGGTCGGCTGCAGGGAGCGATCAGCTGATCACCCGGCGGCCGGCTGCAGGGAACGATCAGCTGATCACCCGGCGGTCGGCTGCAGGGAGCGATCAGCTGATCACCCGGCGGCTGGCTGCAGGGAGCGATCAGCTGATCACCCGCGGCCGGCTACTGGGAGCGATCAGCTGATCGTTCACAATAGTCTACCGCCGGTAAAACTGTAAAAAAAAAATAAAAAATAAAAATGGATTCCGTTGTTTTGCAGCATCAGTTGTGTGACGCCCTGGCAAAGCCAGGTTGTCACAGAAAGAGTTAATCCTCCTTGGTAATCTGATCCCACACCGGTGCAGCAGGACAAACCACAGCCCCCAGTGTAAGAGAAAAGCAGAGCAGAGGGGAGGGGCTGGAGCAGAGTGTTTGGAGAGACAGACGGAAGAGGAGTCTGGAGTTGTAGCTCCCAGGCTGATGGTGAAGCGTGCTCCGAAGGGCCGGGACAGGCTGTGAGTGAGGAAGGGGCCAGAGGTAGCCGGGCAGGGTAGTGGCCCCCCGGTACCTGGGTGACCCGGATCACTGCAGGGGAGTGTATTCCCCGTTCCCGGCTGAGGAGAAGGAGGAAGAGAGTGGAGAGAAAGGCACCTGGCTGCAGGGAAAGAACAACAGGAGCTGCTGCACCGTGTGTGGGACACTAACACCCCCGTACCGAAGGCTGCGGACACCGGCAATTCCTAGTTTACCAGTGACTCTGTGTGGAATACTTGTGAGTACGCCCGTGCCCTCGGGCACCGCACCGCAGCACTGCGCCCTGCTCCCTGTTTACCCCATCACCGGGCCCCGGGACAACCAACCCCCTACCCACGGAGGGGAGGACTAACATCTAGCTGCTCCATACCATCGCTCCCGGGATCCCCATAAAGAGCAGCGGTGGTGTCCACAATCACCACAACCGTGGGTGGCGTCACGGACAATCTCCCTTAACAAACCCCCTTTTACTGTGGAGCCTGGGATCACAGACCGGGTCACGCCACCGTGATACCCACAGAAGTGACTCTGTGGCCCGGATCTGAGTACCCCTAGTCCCCGGGCGACACATTTGGCGTCACGAACAGGATCGAACCCATCCAGTTACCTGGAGGAAGTGCGCCTTGCCCCGTCCATCAGCGGCGTCCCGCTGAGGAAAAATCCCGAAGTCCGCCATTTTAGCCGCCATTTTAGGCGCCAAAAACAACAGCTTGGCGCCTTCTTCTCCGAGCGGCGGGCGCGAAAAAGAGGCTCTGCCCCCTGAGAACGCGAGCGGAAGTGAAGCTCCGGAGGACCGGAAGCGAAAGGGAAACTTTAAAAGTTGCTAGAAGGACTGCTCCCGAGTACCAAGGGGGAGCAGGAAGAAGGAACCGCAGTTTATGTGACTAGGACTGTAAAGGCAGGGACGCCAGGACTTTGCCTAATTCCGTTCCTGGACAAGCAGTAGCCGCAACCCCGATGACATCTTACCCGGCTCCGGCAGTCCGCCCAGCCGCCACGGTGAGGACGTCGGCTCCGGCAGTCCGCCCGGCCGCAACGGAGGTGGCACCCGATTGGATGTCTGCCCCAGATGTGGCGCCAGCCGCTCCCAGGTACCCCGTCACGGCTGTGGAGCAGCCGGAGTGCACCTGCAGAGAGGAGGAGCAGGCCAGTGAGAGATGGAGCCCTTGGCAGTTAGCGATGCCGGTTGTAGCCGGCGCCGAGGGCATCCAAGTGGGCCTGGCTTCTGAGCAGGAGGCAGAGCACGGAACCCGTGCCCCGTACTGGGAGTGGCGGCAGCGGCAGTGGTAGTGGAGCATGGACGGCTACCCACAAGTTAAAAAGTTGACTGTTTTATGGACTGTCACCCCTGTTGAGCGCCCTCAAGATCAGGAGGAGGCCATCTGCACAGCAGGTGAGGGCGGCAGAACAGTTTAGAGTTAAGAAAACGTACCTCCCGATTTGGGAAGATGTATGATTGTAATGTGTCTATTTTTCCTTTTTCCAGTTTTAATAAATGTTGGTGCCTAGACGGCCCGAGGACAAGCCGTGTTTTACCAAGGGGGGGTGTGGTGCCCTGGCAAAGCCAGGTTGTCACAGAAAGAGTTAATCCTTCTTGGTAATCTGATCCCACACCGGTGCAGCAAGACAAACCACAGCCCCCAGTGTAAGAGAAAAGCAGAGCAGAGGGGAGGGGCTGGAGCAGAGTGTTTGGAGAGACAGACGGAAGAGGAGTCTGGAGTTGTAGCTCCCAGGCTGATGGTGACGCGTGTGTCGCGGGCGGGGAGGAGGGTGTCAGCACACCGCGCTCACCCCTTCTGCTCGGGTCCGGCAGCTGCTCCTGGTGGCTCGAGCTGTGGGCCGGATCCCGGGGTTTCCCGAGCGACACTCCTCGCCCGTGAGTGAAAGGGGGTGTTTGTTGGGTGAAGGGATTGTTATAGTTCGTGACGCCACCCACGGTTGTGGTGATTGCACCACCGCTGCTCAGTGTGGGGGTCCCGGGGATGGTGATGCGGAGCAGCCAGGTGTTGTGTTGCCCCTCCGTGGGTAGGGGTTGGTGATCCCGGGGCCCGGTGATGAGATGTAAAGTGTAGGGCCTGGAGGGCGCAGGGACGCGGGGGCAGCGCTGTGCCTTGCGGCACTGTGGTACTCACTCAGCCTGACACACGGACACAGTTTGTACGGTAAACCAATGGCTGGTAGGACGGTCCCACAGACGGCTGCACCTGCACTCCCGGTAGGTGACGGTGATGTCTCTCTTCCTTGCACCTATGTTGACTGATGGTAGCGGTGGATTCCCTCCGGTTACCCGCTCCCCGGCTGCAATCTGGGCCGGAGGAGCTCTACACTTTGCCCGCAGGCGCTGGCCCTGAGAAACTTGTGCCGTGGCGATGGCGGTGTCTCTCCAATACGGGTTGGGCTGTTGCCTTCAATCGGGACTTGGTTGTTGGGGGATCTGCGTCCCCGTCACTGACGGATTTGGCAAATCTGGCGACTCCTAGCCTTGCCGGGGTCCGAGAGGCCCCTGCCCTGGTGCTGACTGTCCTTCGGAACACTGCTCCAGACCACCGGGCACACAGCCAACGGGGTCCTTCCAGGAACTTCCAAACGGTCCCGCTCCAGACAGTCACCGCCGTTGCTGACCTTGCTGTTCTGGCCCTCACAAAGCTGGACCCTTCAGGCTGTCTTTCTCTTCTGTTACTTTACTTGCTTTCCTCCTTTACTACTTTCACTTTCACTTAGCTGTTGTTTACTCTCTCACTTAGCTCCTCACACTTGCCCTCCCTGGGCTAATCTGCCTGGTTTCTTCCTGCCTCCAGAGTGGTGAGCTCCTCGGTGGGCGGAGCCAACCGCCTGGCCCACCCCCTGGTGTGCATCATCAGACTCTTGGAGGAAGGCAACAAGGATTTGTGGTTAGCTGTGATGTGCCTACCTGGAGTGTGGGGTGTGGTGGTGTTGTGACCCGTGTCCCCTGGCTTGCCCAGGGCGACACATTCCCCCTTAGCAAAATGCAGACCGTCCGCGGGCTGCCGTCCTACACCGGTTTTATTTTTCTGTAAAAAGGGGATAACAGGGTTAAGCAAACATGAATACATTTTTAATCAAAATTCTTCCCAAGACGGGAGGCACATTTACTTAAACGTTGCAACGGTTTACGGCTACGGTTTCCGCTCTCTCCCACCCAAGTAACCTGGCCCTGATGCTGCCCCTAAAGCCCAGGCAGCACCCCTTGACCCATAGTCCAGCACAAGTTACCCGAGCGGGATCTGTCCTTCCCCTCCAGAGGGTGGCCACCGGTTCTTTTGGTGGCTGGGCCCTGGCCTGCTCTGCTCAGGGCCCTCCCTCCAACCTGCCTCTCCGGAGGCGGTATAGCGGAAACGGTAACGGTACCCAACATATTTACAAGCCACTTAACGTTTGTGGTGCCCTGCAAGTTCACGGGCTTGTCCATAGATAGTTCCCATGCAAATAAACTCAAACGGTCCCCACGGGGACAACGGTGCCAGCTCCTGCCGGTTCAATCACAAGGCAAATCAACAAACAAATCAGGTGACTTCTTCGGTATCATTTCACTTATCATTCTTTCAGCAACTTTTTCAAAACTTTTTCAAACAAACTGCAACACTCTTACATTTGCGGACCCCTTTCATTCATAGAACGGTCTCCCTGTACCTAAGTGGGGGTCTACCTAGGTTGGAACGGGTGGACCTTCGGGGCCCGGTGTCAGTGGTGCTAGACAGTGGGGTAGAGGGAACAATCGGTTCCTCCTCCCTGCTATAGTGTGGAGCAGGCGGAGGTGCAGGGGGGGCTGGGTACAGGTTCATCCCTGGGCACCGGCACTGGTTCTGGCTCACGGTTGACCTCTTCCACTACTTCTTCATCCACGGGTTGTGGGAACAGTATCACTGGAAGAATCACCGCGCCGTCCTGTGTAGGCCAGTCTGCTGGGAAGTCACCCATTACAGTGTGGATTACCTCTGCTGCCTTCTCCACTGGTGGAGGAACCGGTACTTCAGCCTCTGCCTTCAGCGCTGGGGGGCATTTTTTTAGATGGTCCCGGGAAACTGTGGCTAGGGTGTCCCCTTGGTCACGACTGATCTGGTAAGTCTTCCCGTCTCCCCATTCTGTGGGTTGTATGACATAAGGGACTTGCTCCCACTGATCATCCAGCTTGTGGGTTTTCCTCTTCCGTTTCAGCACCACATCCCCTGGCTGGAAAGGACCTGCGGGCGCCTTCTGGTTGAACCGGTGCTCCTGCTGCTCTCGACTTCGACTGAGGTTTTTCTCCACATACTCCTGGATTTGCCGGTACTGTGCCCTCCTCCGACTTTCCCACTCTGCCGTTGAGGGGAGTGCTTCCGGGGCTTCCAACCCCATCTCCAGATCCACCGGCAGGCGGCCAGGCCGAGCCCTCATCACATACGCTGGGGTGCACTTCGTCGAGCTGGACGGGATATTATTATACATGTCGACCAAGTCAGGTAGCTTTTCCGGCCACATATTCCGTTCTTCCAGCGGTAGCGTCTTGAGGAGCCCCAGGACCAAGTGATTCATTTTCTCGCACATGCCGTTGGTTTGGGCGTGGTACGGAGTGGTCCGGATCTTCTTGCAGCCGTACAACTGGCAGAATTCGTGAAACACCTCTGCTTCAAAAGCCGGGCCTTGGTCAGTCAGCACCTTCTCGGGGTACCCATGGGGTCGGCAGAAATAAGCCTGGAACGCTCGAGCAGCGGTTCGACCAGTTAGGTCCTTAACGGGGACTACCACCATAAATCTTGAGTAGTGGTCTACCATGGTCAATGTGTAGGTGTACCCACTTCGGCTAGGGGCGAGCTTGACATGGTCCAGGGCGACCAGCTCCAGCGGCTGATGGGTGACTATGGGATGTAACGGTGCCCTCTGGCTAGTCTCGTCCTTTCTCCTCAGTGTACAAGGACCACACTCTCGACACCAGGCTTCCACCGATTCACGCATCCCACTCCAATAGAACCGCTCCCTCAACAGCATCTCCAGCTTCTTCCACCCGAAGTGGCCAGCACCATCATGGTATGCCCGCAGGACATTAGCGACCTCAGCTTGAGGAACGATCAACTGGCATATCTTCTCATGGGTCTTCGGGTTGATCAGCTCACGGTACAGCCTCCCTTGGTGTAGGTAAAGCCGTTTTCGTTCTTTCCACAAGCGTTGAGCTTCGGCTGGAGCGGCAGGGTCTATTCCCATAGCACCTTGTTCCACCAGAGCCTTGACAAGGCGGACAGCCGGCGCTTGGTCCTGGGCGTCCTGCCACTCTTGACTGGGCCGCAGGTCCAGATCCACCCTTTGCTGACAGACTTGTACCCTCTCAGTAGGCAGCTGGTGAAACGCAGGCAATTCGATCTCCTCGAGGTCGTCATCCTCGCACCCCTCTTCTGACAAATGGGGCATCCGGGAGAGTGCATCAGCATTTATGTTGACACGACCAGCTCGGTACTTTATGGTGAAATCATAGTTGGCTAGCCGGGCTACCCACCGCTGCTCCAGCGCGCCCAACTTGGCCGTGTTCAGGTGAGTCAGCGGGTTGTTGTCCGTAAACGCTGTGAATTTGGCTGCCGCCAAGTAGTGGCGGAACCGCTCCGTGATAGCCCACACCAACGCCAATAGCTCAAGCTTGAAGGAGCTATAGTTCTCAGGGTTCCTTTCGGTCGGCCGGAGTTTTCGGCTAGCGTAGGCAATCACCTTCTCCTTTCCACCCTGGACCTGGGATAGGACCGCTCCTAGCCCCACATTACTGGCGTCCGTGTGGAGGATGAACGGGCTCCCATAGTCAGGGTACGCCAGGACCTCTTCTCCGGTCAAGGCCGCCTTCAACTGGCAAAAGGACTCCTCATGCTTGTCCTCCCACAACAGTGGGGCCCCAATGGGTCTACCACCTTTGGTCTGTCCCACGAGGAGATCTTGCATGGGGGCAGCCATCTTCGTGTATCCCTTTATAAAGCGCCGATAGTACCCCACCAGACCCAGGAACTGCCTTACTTCCCTCACTGTAGTTGGTCTCGGCCAGCTCTGGATGGCAGTAATCTTCTCAGGGTCGGGGGCGACACCATCCGCACTCACCACATGCCCTAGATACTGCACTCTGGGTTTCAGCAGGTGGCATTTTGAGGGCTTCAACTTCATCCCGTACTGGGCAAGGGACGCGAACACCTCGGCCAGGTGCTCCAGATGGGCTTCATACGTCTGGGAATAAACAATCACATCATCCAAATACAGCAGGACGGTCTCGAAGTTTAAATGTCCCAGACAGCACTCCATCAACCGTTGGAAGGTCCCAGGGGCATTGCACAGCCCAAACGGCATGCTATTGAATTCGCAGAGTCCCATCGGGGTGGTGAAGGCGGTCTTCTCCCGGTCCTCTGGGGCCACGGCCACTTGCCAGTATCCGCTGGTGAGGTCAAGGGTCGAGAAGTAGTTTGCGGTTCTCAGTGCAGCCAAAGACTCTTCAATACGGGGTAAGGGATAGGCATCTTTATGGGTTATCTGGTTGATCTTCCGGTAGTCCACACACATCCGCATGGTACCATCCTTCTTCTTGACCAGTACCAACGGAGCGGCCCAGGGACTACAGCTGTCCCGAATAACCCCTGCCTCCTTCATATTCCTCAACATATCTTTGGCACACTGGTAATGTGCAGGGGGAATAGGTCTATACCTCTTTTTAATAGGGGGATGTTCACCTGTGGGAATGTGGTGTTGAACCCCCTTGATCCGCCCAAAGTCTAGGGGGTGCTTACTGAAAACCTGTTCGTACTCCTGCACCACCCTGTGTACCCCGGCCCTGTGATGTGTAGGGGTATCATCAGTGCCTACATGTAGCTGTTGGTGCCACTCCTTTGTGTCCCCCTGGGGTGGGGAAGTGCTGGGGGTAGGTGGGAGTGTGGATGGACTGGCTTCCTGGATAGTGTGAGGGTCCAGGGTGAGCAGCTTGGCAATGGTGGCATACCGGGGGAGCCTGACTTCTTCCTCCCCACAGTTCAACACTCTCACGGGCACTCTCCCTTTCTTCACATCTACCACCCCTCGGGCGGCCACTACAGTGGGCCAGTGCTCGGAGGGCATGGGCTCCATCATCGCAGGGTAGTCACGCCCCTGAGGCCCTACTGCTGCCCTGCACCAGATCATCATCTCACTCCTAGGGGGCACAGTCAATGGAGCAACATCCATCACTCTCACTCCACCAATCTCCCCTCCTGTTGAGCTTACATGCTGGCGGTACATCAGGGCGCGGATCTCACGCTGCACAGCCCTCTGCCGGCTCCCCGCCGCTGTGGCGGCTAGCTGTTGCAATAGGTTCAACACATCAGCCATGCAGTGTTCCATCACATTGGTTCCCAGCACTATTTTCGGGTTATGATCACTAGGTTCATTCATGATCACAATCATACCCTGGTGTTGCAGTTCAGCTTGCCCCACTGTCATGGCCACTTGTTTATACCCCACCTGGGTCAATGGAAGTCCATTAGCGGCAATCAAATTTATACTATTGTCTGGAGGCGCCAGCTCGTCTGTGGCCCAATACTGCCGATACAACGTGTACGGTATGGTAGTTACCTGTGATCCAGTGTCCAAGAGAGCCATCACTGGTATGCCATCCACAGCCACAGGGATGATAGGGCGGGCCCCGACATATCGGTCTCGCCAGTCCGGGGGGCCACGGTGTTCTACTCCTGAGGATTGGGCTGCCAGCTCTTCCACGGTGCTGCTCGGGGCTGCAGGTATTAAGGAGGTTGGTTTGGCCGGGGCCGCCACAACGGGAGCTGTCTCAACGGGCCACGGGACGGGTTCCAGGACTTCAGCAGCTGGGGGCTGTAGTGCCTTGATAGCCCGCTCCTTTAACACAGCAAAGTCCACATCAGGGTGTTCCAGGGCCCACAGCCGGAGTTGTTTACGATCCTCAGGGGACCTCATCCCCTGCGCAAATTGCTCCACTAACATCTTGTTGCTATCCGCCTCGTTAATAGAGTTCACCCGCTTCAGCGTGCGGAGGGCGGTCTGCAGACGTAGAGCATAGTCCCGAATGCTATCTCCAGCTCGTTGCCGGCACTGGTAAAACTGCATCCTCAGCTCAGCTTCAGTCCGGGTCTCGAAGGCAGTCTGTAGCTTCTCGAAGATGGTGGCTACAGAGAGCCGGTCCCCCTCGGCCCAGGTCTCCGCCTCCTGCTTCGCCGCACCGGTTAACTGGCCTAGCACTATCGCTGCACGTTGCTTATCAGTCAGGGGATACAGCTCTAGCAACGGGTTAAGCTTTTTCCGGAAGGCCTGTAGGGCATCCGGTTTCCCGTCATACCGCGGTAGCCAGGCAGCTCCGGGCGCATAGGGCAAGGAGAATGGCATGACCTGGGCAAACGCGGGGGCCGCGGCACCTCCCGCCGGTACGACCGGGACCTGGGCAGGCCCATTCCCATCCGCGGGTGCCGCTGCGGCTGCGACCACCGCTCCTCCAGCGGCTCCGTCGGGCGCAGACATCTTGTTTCCGTCCCGCTTAGCTCTTTCCGGCCCCTCCTCTCTCGGGGCGGGGTTTTGGCCTTCGCGCCTCTACTGCTCGAGAAGACGCTCGAGCGGGAACTTTTCGCGCCAAAGATGGCGGCTTCTGAAATTTTTCTGCCGGATGCCTCTGGCGGTAACAAGGCGCACCTCTACCTGACGGCAGAGCGGTAAGATCCTGTTCGTGACACCAAGTTGTCGCGGGCGGGGAGGAGGGTGTCAGCACACCGCGCTCACCCCTTCTGCTCGGGTCCGGCAGCTGCTCCTGGTGGCTCGAGCTGTGGGCCGGATCCCGGGGTTTCTCGAGCGACACTCCTCGCCCGTGAGTGAAAGGGGGTGTTTGTTGGGTGAAGGGATTGTTATAGTTCGTGACCCCACCCACGGTTGTGGTGATTGCACCACCACTGCTCAGTGTGGGGGTCCCGGGGATGGTGATGCGGAGCAGCCAGGTGTTGTGTTGCCCCTCCGTGGGTAGGGGTTGGTGATCCCGGGGCCCGGTGATGAGATGTAAAGTGTAGGGCCTGCAGGGCGCAGGGACGCGGGGGCAGCGCTGTGCCTTGCAGCACTGTGGTACTCACTCAGCCTGACACACGGACACAGTTTGTACGGTAAACCAACGGCTGGTAGGACGGTCCCACAGACGGCTGCACCTGCACTCCCGGTAGGTGACGGTGATGTCTCTCTTCCTTGCACCTATGTTGACTGATAGTAGCGGTGGATTCCCTCCGGTTACCCGCTCCCCGGCTGCAATCTGGGCCGGAGGAGCTCTACACTTTGCCCGCAGGCGCTGGCCCTGAGAAACTTGTGCCGTGGCGGTGGCGGTGTCTCTCCAATACGGGTTGGGCTGTTGCCTTCAATCGGGACTTGGTTGTTGGGGGATCTGCGTCCCCGTCACTGACGGATTTGGCAAATCTGGCGACTCCTAGCCTTGCCGGGGTCCGAGAGGCCCCTGCCCTGGTGCTGACTGTCCTTCGGAACACTGCTCCAGACCACCGGGCACACAGCCAACGGGGTCCTTCCAGGAACTTCCAAACGGTCCCCCTCCAGACAGTCACCGCCGTTGCTGACCTTGCTGTTCTGGCCCTCACAAAGCTGGACCCTTCAGGCTGTCTTTCTCTTCTGTTACTTTACTTGCTTTCCTCCTTTACTACTTTCACTTTCACTTAGCTGTTGTTTACTCTCTCACTTAGCTCCTCACACTTGCCCTCCCTGGGCTAATCTGCCTGGTTTCTTCCTGCCTCCAGAGTGGTGAGCTCCTCGGTGGGCGGAGCCAACCGCCTGGCCCACCCCCTGGTGTGCATCATCAGACTCTTGGAGGAAGGCAACAAGGATTTGTGGTTAGCTGTGATGTGCCTACCTGGAGTGTGGGGTGTGGTGGTGTTGTGACCCGTGTCCCCTGGCTTGCCCAGGGCGACACACGTGCTCCGAGAGGGCCGGGACAGGCTGTGAGTGAGGAAGGGGCCAGAGGTAGCCGGGCAGGGTAGTGGCCCCCCGGTACCTGGGTGACCCGGATCACTGCAGGGGAGTGTATTCCCCGTTCCCGGCTGAGGAGAAGGAGGAAGAGAGTGGAGAGAAAGGCACCTGGCTGCAGGGAAAGAACAACAGGAGCTGCTGCACCGTGTGTGGGACACTAACACCCCCGTACCGAAGGCTGCGGACACCGGCAATTCCTAGTTTACCAGTGACTCTGTGTGGAATACTTGTGAGTACGCCCGTGCCCTCGGGCACCGCTCCGCAGCACTGTGCCCTGCTCCCTGCTTACCCCATCACCGGGCCCCGGGACAACCAACCCCCTACCCACGGAGGGGAGGACTAACATCTAGCTGCTCCATACCATCGCTCCCGGGATCCCCATAAAGAGCAGCGGTGGTGTCCACAATCACCACAACCGTGGGTGGCGTCACGGACAATCTCCCTTAACAAACCCCCTTTTACTGTGGAGCCTGGGATCACAGACCGGGTCACGCCACCGTGATACCCACAGAAGTGACTCTGTGGCCCAGATCTGAGTACCCCTGGTCCCCGGGCGACACAGTTGCATCCGTTGTGCAACTATATGCAACACATCCGTTGCATCCGTCACACAACGCAATGCAACAGATACCGTTCAACGCAAGTGTGAAACTAGCCTAATGAGGGAGATCAACATGCCATGATTGAGTCTTTGCCAAGCTGAAACGGACAAAGACTATAGTCTCACAAGGGTACCACGGTGGAGAGTGGTCCCCTATATTCCTGGAGTTAGGAGACCGCAGTGCATGGCTACACACACTTGTTAAAACTGCTGGCTATGGAGATTTTCCTTGGTCCAGTTCATCCGGTCTCCTACTAATGGATAAAAAGTCGGGTCTCAACTGTTCGGAGTTCCCCATTCACCTCTGCTATAAATACTCCCCTCTCAGCTCAGGGAGTTGCCAGTGATATCTCTGCTATAGCTAGCATCAGGAGTGAACTTGTGAGCTGTCATTTTGGGAGACGTAGCCAGAGATTGCTGCATGGAAGTTATGTGGGGTTTTCCATTCCCTTAAGCGCATTTCTTCCCTTTACTCATTCCTGTAGTTTGGAGTGCCTTGTGTGATTGCAGTTTCTTTTACCCATCTGTCTTATCCGCTCTGTGTCTTCATCTAGAGTGGGAATAATGTACCTGCTGGCCTGCACATTAGACAGGGCTGTGTTTAGGAACAGACAAGGATAACAACATGATCGCCGCATGGGGGTGAAAGAACCCATCTAGGGATGTCATAAACCTCTGGGCTTCTTAAGGTAAGTGTAAAAGGAATTGTCCCTCCCTTTCCTTCCCTTGTTGGAGTGTATCACTTCTCCTGTCTTACCTTGAGTTGACCTTGGTGGAGCACAACAATCAGAAGCTGCCCTGGAATTGTACCTACTGCCTATCGTCAGACAAGTCTATTCTCACCATCAGAGGCTCTGATTGAGGCAGGGTAGACAGTCTTGCCCCTTTTCTGGGAACAGTGGGTCTATGTCCCTCTCTCCCCAATCACTGTACTGTGGCACCCAGTTGCCAGACAAAGCTTTCAGGAGTAAATATATATTCTTAGTGGTCCTCCATGTGCTTTTTGTAGCTACAGCATGATACTGAAGGTCAGTATAAGAAACCACTTTTTAACTTTAAAACTACTAGCTGCTATTAGCAGCTCTACACATAGTAACTTGAACATATTTTTATCCCATATTAAAAAGGGAACCTGTCAGGTGTAATATGCACCCAGAACCACGGGCAATTCTGGGTATATATTAGTAATTCCTGCCTAATCATCCCTGTATACACTGGTATAGATAAAGAGATATTTAGAAAAAGTATTTCTAAAGATCTTTTATCATATGCTAATGAGCGAGGGGACTATCCCCTTGGGCCTTAGTTCCCCGGCAAGTCGCCCCTCATTAGCATGTTAGTGCACCCCTGTGGGTGTGCTATCATGCTAATGAATACGCAGCGTCATAGGATGATCTCACCTCTCCGCCACCATCACTGGATTTCGGCTCAGTGCGCATGACCCCGGAGTTTGGGTCATGTGCACTATGAAGCCGGATGTACGCGTCCTGGCTTCCAACTGAAGTAGTGCGCATGACCCAAACTCCGGGGTCATGGGCACTGAGCCGAAATGCAGCATCTGGCGGCGATGGCAGCGGAGAGGCGAGATCATCCTTTGACACTGTGAACTCATTAGCAATGATAGCACGCCCCTGGTGTGCTAACAAGCTAATGAGGGGCGACTGGTCGGGAAAAATGCCCAGGGGGCTAGTGCCCTCGCTCATTAGCATACAATATAAGATCTTTAGAAATACTTTTTCTATAGATCTCTTTATCTATGCTAGTGTATACAGGGACGGTTAGGCAGGGATTAGCAATATACACCCAGAACTGGTCGTGGTTCTTGGTGCATATTGGACCTGACAGGTTCCGTTTAACACCTACAAAGTTTAAATCAAATCTAGGTTACTGCACACAAAAAAAAAAAAATAGCACACAATTGATGTAAAATAGATATTTATTCTTAAAGAGCAGTTAGCTTTTGGTAATGTTACATTTGACGTCCGTCTGTGGTGTTTCCGCTTCCAAACACCATAAACATAAAACAGTCGGTAAACATGCCGATACACCAAACGATTGTCTCTGTTCAAAATGATCTACATCAACATTGTAGAAAACAATATTTAATTCAGCATCAAAGCACAGCAAGTACAAATGACATGGGAATAAGACTAATGAAGGGAAAACATTTCTGTACAATACAGATCACAAATACTGTAATGTTTTCTAAAAGCCTTTGTCAGTACTGGAATTTGGCCACGTGTAATGGTGTAATGCAGAAGACTTTACCCCCAGACGCTAGAATAATGCTTGTAAAAACCCCTCTATATACTGTATTTAAGAATTATTGGGGGGGGGGGGGTGAAAATAATTTGTAATCGTTTTATAGAAAACATCTTGGCCACGGAGAAGAACCCTAATCTGTTGTAAATATTACGTATTGATCTAATTCTTCAGGGTTGATGCTCAGCATTTCCAGTTTCGTGATCAACCATATTGGAACACTAATGAGAAGACATTATGTAGTCTTCCCTGGCATCTATTGCACCCCTGGATCTTTTTAGAGCTGGTTTGTTACTATTATAACTTTCGATTTCTTTTAACATTTACTTTATCTGTATTTAGCCATTAAAGGGAACCTGTCACCAGATTTGGCGACTGTAGACTGCAGCAACCACCAGTGGGCTCTTCTATACAGTATGTTAGAGTGCTGTATATAAGAGCGCAGGGTGGTGTGTAGAACATAAAAATCACTTTATAATACCTAAGGGGCGGCACGGTGCAGACTGGTTCAATGGGTGTTTCCGTTCTCCAGTACCGGCGCCTCCTCTTTCGGCCATCTTTGTCCTCCTCCTGCTGAAGCCTGGGTGCATGACGAGTCCTATGTCATCCACACTAACCGGCATTGAGTTCCTGCAAAGGCACACTTTGATCTGCCCTGAGCAGGGCAGATCAAAGTATTGTAGTGCGCCTGCGCAGAACCTCAATGCCGGAACGTGTGCATGACGTAGGACGCGTCATGCACCCAGGCTTCAGAAGGTGGACAATGATGGCCAAAAGAGAAGGAGCCAGTAACGGAGAATGCAAACACCAATTCGACCAGTTTGCACCGCCCCTTAGGTGAGTATTATAAAGTGATTTTTTACGTTCTACACATTGGTCTGGGCTTTTATATACAGTATGTTAGAATGCTGTATTTAAGAGCCCACAGGTGGTGGCCGCAGCCTACAGTCGCCAAATCTGGTGACAGGTTCCCTTTAATGTTGTGTCCATCTCCAGCATTTGGTCCCTGGGTGATCCATTATTGAACCAAGCCATTATAATTGTTGGCCCATTATATTATTTATACGACTGGTGGCCCATACTGTCAGTTTTAAAACTTTTTTTAGGGCTGTGTAAATTTGTCATTTTCATATCTAGTAAAATATTTATTTTTTATATTTTTGGTGCACGTACAAAATTGTGTTTATGCCTACTGCTATTTGTCTTTACTTTTACATATACATCTACTGCACCCATCCAGTTAGCTTGGCTGCACCCACACAGTAACAACATTTTTGTTTTTCAATATTTTTGATTGAGTTTGCAAATTTTTGGGAAAAAGGGAGAAATAGGGAAGGTTAGATGGAGGGCTTGCATTAACTTGACATAGGTTTAGGTAATTGGGAGGGGTAAGGAAGGGGAATCGGTAACATTATGCCATCATGGAGACCATAATTCATATTGACTTACACATGCATAATCCTCATAACAAATTCTACTGTGGGTAATTGGAGCGGCAGGTAGGACCTTTTGCTTAGAGTGATCAGAACATTATTTGCAGGAATATTCTTTACATTTATAGACAGTTTTACCAAGTATTCAGTCTTGAAATAGGTTTTCAAAGACAAATAACTGCATTTGGCTCTTCTGATACGATATACTTTTCATCCCGAGGGAAATTGTTGGTTGTTGTCGAATGTTATTGGCTCTCAAATATTAAATTGTCTTTAGAACATTGTTGCACTAGCAAGATAGCGATCCTGCCCCCATACGGTACCTGCACATGTAGCCATTCTTAAAACAGACAAATATCACACAGAAGCATTATCTCCGCTCGAAGGAGTGAATCCAAACAAAATACCAATTCTGTGGCTTTAGTTTGTCCCACTTTTTACAAGATCTTTATTTCACTGTACAGTCAACCTGGATTTGGTCCGTGGTCATAAATCAACTAAAAAAAGAACTCAGAAAATGGACTATGAAAGATTGAAAACTCCTATAAAACCGCCAGAATGACCTCACCGACCAAATCTGCAGCCAGCAATAGACAGTGCAACACCGAGGTTATAGAAGGCAAACGGTGCAAGTTGCAAAAATGATTAAAATTGTTCCCGTTGGTGGACAACGCCAACTTTTTGTGCCATGATATCTTTGTGTTTGGGTTTAAGAATGGCTAAATCTATACATCAAGAAACTTTTTCTTAAAGGAAAAAAAATAAATGAATAAGTAATATTTACTGGCAGCTATAGAGCTAATATGGATGAAAATAACGGGACATTTAGTTACCAGGAGAAAAGGAACAGTCTCCCTGCAGTCACTTTGTTATGGTCAACTGGCAGGATTGGGGGCAACCAGCAGTTTGTGCTCTAGCCAGAGGGTTATGGTGACACCCACTGACATCATGGGTAGCGTTCACACACTTGTAGAGTAGTAGGTCACTTAAAACCAACATGTATCTCAAGTTTATGGCCAGCTTAATATTAGGACCCACTTAATTTGAAAGAATCAATAAACGTTCTGATCAGGAACACCCATATTAAAATGACAGCACCTCACTAGTGAGTATTCTCGTAAGGCTGGAGTTCCACTTGCGTATGACTCGCGCAAGTCTCGCATCGGTATCACTCAGCATGGCTGCACACTCTCCAGACATAAGCGCCTCAGCTGCATGGAAATACATGCAGCCAAGTCGCTCCTGTCAGAAGAGTGTGCAGCCCTGCCAGGCGATACCGATGCGAGACTCACACGAGTCATATGTAAGTGGAACCATACCCTAATTTGCTGTCTATTACCATTATCAACAATAGTTTTATCCATAGACCATCTAGATACAATATTAGGAATGCCAAGAATGCCAAGCATTCGGTAGTTGAAGGAATGCCAAGCATTCAGTAGTTGAAGGACCCATGAATGACTTGGTTGGTTTCAAGAAAAATTGCCCCTTTTCTGGGTATCTGTATCGGAAAGACTGGAATGCCTAAACTTAAAGGCTATGAACACTTTTGACATGGATAAAAAGGTTTTTAAAAATGGTCATGTATAGTTAGAAAATTTTCTTTACAGTTTGAGTCAATCGTTTTCAGTCCTTCTATGCAGTCTGATCCACATTTCAGATATTTCTCTTGTGGACGTGTCACTTCCAGAAACATTTGTTGGAAGTGAGATCTTGTGTCCAGGGTACATCTGCCTTCAATAGTTCTCATGCACCAGTGCAGATTCATTCTAGGACCAACTTCACCACCTACAGCTTATAAAGAATGATGTGCTCCCTTAATGTGGTTCCCTCCCTAATAATTTGAATCTTTCCCGCCTCGCTCCTGTTTCCTGCCCTGTATAGCCTCCTCCACTTCCTGCTCTCTCTCTAAGGGTTCGCTCACATCTGCGTTTAAAAATCCAAGAGTGCAATCGGATAAAAAAAAAAAAGAAAAAAATTGAATTGCACACGCAAGAATGTTAAACAATGAGGCAGTATCCATCTGCGAAGTTTTTCTTCAGCTGGAATCCGACAAAGTGAACAGTAAAAAAAAAATAAATAAAAAGTTACAACATGCGAGACTCGCCATTGCAAGTCTATGGGTGCGAAAAAAAAAAAATACATGCCACACAGACATGCATATGCCATCCATATGCAATGCATTTTTAAAATAATCTTTTACCTACTGTAACAACTGTTGTGAATACGTTTTCCAGTTTGGAGCTCCCTCTTGTGGTCAGTGCTGGCGGTGCAGTTGATGTGTGGAATGGAAGAGACACACTCTGCAGGTGTGTCTGCAATCGGGGTCAGATTGGGCTATTTAACTTAGGAGCAATTGACCACCGGCAAGTAACAAGAGAAAGCTACTGTGTCCAGGACATTCTGCAACCAGCTCTGCTCACTTCCAGAACTTCCCTCAAATAAGTAGTTTTGTACCTCGGTTATTTGTTTACCACCTTTTGTCGTTTTTCTGCTTTTATTCTATGCATGTTTCCTAATTTGTTTGGATGGAGTTCGTGGTGGAATGGGATCATTCCCTGCTGGGAGTGTCTGTATACTTAGCTCCATGATTCTGCAAGATTTGTGTTTTGTCATGCCTGGTATTATTCAGTCCCTCATCTGTATTAGTGTTTTTCGGATCCCAGTAACCTCGGAGTGCTGGTACAGTGGGGGAGAGGTTTAGTAACCTCAGGATTTTTCCATATCAGTAATGCTGGTATTTATTAGGGTTTTTATGGCTGCAGACACTTGCTCTTTCCTATACTTTTCTATAATGATAGTTTGGGCCTCACCTTTGCTGAAATCTGTCTTTTTTGGCTTTGTATTGTGTTTTTCTATATCACCGTAGCCTTTACATGTGATGGGGGGGGGGCTATCTATCCCTCTTTGGGGACTACTTCGAGGCAGATTAGCTTTCTTATATTTCTGAGAGATTATTTAGGTCTCCGGCTTTGTCAAGGCGTCCAGGTCATCATAGGCACGCCCCACTGCTACTGTTAGTTGTGTGTCAGGATTAGGTCTGCAGTTCGTTAAGTTTCCAGCCACTCTGTTACCTTTTTGGGATTCTGCATTATTTGATCCTCCCCGGTCCCTGAATCATAAACAACTATGTGAAAGATTGTTAAAAACGCATTGTATACAAATAGCATACACATTATATAGATGCCATGCAAAGGGAAAAAAAAAGGCACATATGGATGCCCCATGGGATGGGGAAGGGGGGGGGCACATGGGGGAAAAAACAAACGCAAAAACACAAAACAGACACTTGACAACTTTTCTGGCTGATGATCTCAACAATTGTATACAAGCAGATTTCAGCACCCCCTAAAGCCGCCTCTGATATCTGGACTCGCGGCAGGACTCCTGGCCATAGCTGTTGAGTTCAGGAGGCCCGCAGGTGGTCTGGACATTGCGGTCCATACTCAGACCATGAATGTTGGATGTGTTAAATCAGCCCACGTCCGGAGTCACACTGGTGTATAGCATTCAATGTGAGAGAATCGGACGCGATATGCTAATGACACCCAGCTCAAACTCTGATGTGAGCGTGAGACGAGCGTCATTCACTGTGTTCAGGTTCTTTTGCATGGGATAATCAGAGCACAGGTGCAGAGAAGAGGGAGACATTCATTTCTCCATTGTCTATCGGTTTATATTGGACTGCACTCAGATGTCATCCGAGTACAGTTCAATGCTGCACATGCACCTTAGAATTGTATGGGTGCACGACCTACGATATACGCTGCCAATCAAAGCATGCGACAATTTTTTTTCTCATGTCGATTCTGCACAGGACAAGAAACTGATGGGCACTGCCCCATAGTATAACGTTAAAGCGACTGTTATCAGATCAAAACAACAGATCGTCTTTGTCTGATTTACACAGAAATGTGATAAAGCCCTTACACTGAAAGAAGGGGGAGCAAGAGCTGTCAGAGCCAGGAGCCGGAGCTCTGGTGAGTTTGTGTCCTATTTTGCGAATTTGCATTTATACAGTATAAACAAAAATAATTCAATGCAGAAGTATGAAAAGCCTTTAATTATTAATCATTCATACCCCTGGCAATAATCGGAAATGATTTTGCATTTCTTTGCTGCGTTAGTTGCAAAAATTGAAAAAAAAACAAACAGTTGTTTCTCTGAACCGAAATATGACTTTTATTAAAGATTTAGTAGCGCCTGGTCTATGAAGACAGACTACGTATGCTACATGCCCATATACTGGGTACACCCTGAATACTCGTATAGGCTTCGATTAGTGTTTAATAGTGGTGCTTAACCACTTGTTTGGGCAGAAAATGCCCACAAAAATACTTATTGGGGGTTAAGTCATATAGCAAACAGATACCCAAAAATAACATGAAAATCCAGCTCTCTGCCATATGATTTGTTTATGTATATTAATACAGAATTGGATCGTTAGGCTTCATCTTGCTATAAAAAAAAAAAAAAAAAAAAAACACCCCCAAAAATTATTTTCTTCCCTTCGAACATTTGGTAAGGAAAGACCAGCATCATGTGGCTTGTAAGCTAATGAAATAAAAAGTGCATGTATGATAAAATGAGAATGTGAAAAGGAGTGCCCGCCAGCTCAGATTTAGTAGCCTACATAGATAAGGATGGTTGACCTCGGGGAGATCAACATTCAACACCGCGGAGACACCATCACGTGTTTCTCAACGCAGTGACACTAGAACAAGGCCCCCATGGATACCATGTTTTGGTATAGGTGGTTTCCTTAACTGGAGACTGCCCTTCCCGTGGTTGTTCCTTCCTGGTGAAAGACCCGTTGAGAAACATGTGATGGTGTCTCCGCGGCATTCTTGTTTTGCACCTTTAGTAGCCAGCTGATCAAAAATCTTTGCCAAATAGATTCACATTATGTAAAAGCTTTGAATTGCAACTTGCCCAAGTACAGATAGAAAGGAAAAAAAAAACAAAAAAAAACCAACATGTTTCAGTTCTATAAATAAATATTTTTCATTTATATTTTGGTGCAACTTTGTCTTAAGTATTAAGGAAGGTTTTCCAGAAACACCAGTGGATGGCCTGCCCTAGAAGATAAACCATCAATGTGTGATTTGTGGGGGAAACAACTCCAGGAACGCCACTAATCAATAAATATGAAGCGTGGTGACTACTGTATTGTATACAGGAACATATTCTTATCCATATACACTGGAGATCAAACTTCGAGAACAACACACAATTTCCTAAAAGTTAAGGTCATTGTGTGGTCCTATGTGATTATATCCGAACATGAGTAAACTCCCAGTAGTTTAAGCTTATTTCATAAATTGAATTTATTCCAAAAGCAGATAATAAAAATGTAAATGAAAAATGAAAAAGAACACTAATCAAAATTAGAGGACACTTTCAGCTCCCTGGAAGTTATTGGTGTTAAATCTGGTACCTGGTGCTAATTTCCTTAATTATCTGACAAACCCTATGTACCTGGCATCCTAACTTTCCAGTTTGCACTAAATGTGCAAAAATGGTGTGCCATTCCAAAGTGACTGAAACCCTCCAGCAGCAGGTTGTCCAGATGAAGGCCAAAGGGGTGACCCTATCAACCATAGCAAGATAAATTGGTCATTCGAAGTCTGTGATTTTGAGAATATTGCATCTTTACAACATCACAAACTCTTTCAAGTCCCCTAAGAAGGCTGGTCGCCCTCAAAAGACAAATGTAAAAGACAGAGAGGACGGGATAATGAGGAGTATCTCCATGGGTAACTGTTTCAACACTGCAGCTGAAATTTCTCACCAGTTCAGTACTGAACAGGGTAAGGATCTGTCTCGTCGTAGTGTCACAACATTTAAGAGCATTTGGACTGAAAACTCACTCTGCAGTGACCAAACTGCTCATTAGCTGAAAGAATCAAAAGGCTAGACTCACCTTTTGTGAGGGGCATGTTGTGTGGACAGAGGAGAAGTGGTCCACAATTCATTTTAGTGATGAAATTAAGTTTAATTTATTTGGGTCTGATGGGAAACATTATGTTCATCGATAAACTGGGGAAAGACTGAACCCAAAGTTTGTTAAGAAGTCAGTGAAAGGTGGTGGAGGAAGTGTCATGGACTGGGGAATGTTTTCTGCAGCAGGAGCTGGACCTCTCATACGGCTACATATTAGAGGGAATACAAGTGTTGATCAGAACCTTCAACAACACGTGGTTCCTTACGTGCGATCATCACTCAGCAATTTTCATGTAGGACAATGCCCCCTGTCACACATTAAAATGAGTAAAGCAGTTCCTTGAAACAGAAAACATTTAAACAATGAAATGGCCACAGCCCAGAGTCCTGATTTAAACCCAATAGAAAACCTCTGGAAAATACTTGGTGACAAAGTTATGGCCAAGAAACCCACAACAGTCAAAGAACTGTGGAAGAGACTGGAAGAAGAGTGGACCAAAATCCCACCAGAGCAGTGTGAAAGACTAGTAACCGTGTGAGAGACTAGACACAGCAAAGGCCTGTACACGTCCTACTGATTGTTGACTGTTACCTTCAGAAAATTTGCTTATAATCTTTCTCTGTGCTATAGTCATTGCTGTTCTCTAATGATGATCATCACATTTTGGGCAAACTAAAAGGTTTTAATAAAAGGTTAAGAAACTTTGGATCTTTTGTAAAACCCTGTTCTAGTGGCATGGTGCACCCCTTACAAAAAACCTTCAAATGTTGATCAATGTAGATTACATTATTTCTGAGAAAAGCAACTGATCATACATTTTCTGCTTTTGATCTCCAGTGTATATATCGGTTTTTGGTAGTGTTGTACAACCTAATGCCCCCGCCATACTGCTGACTATTGGAGGTCCCAGTGTTAGACGGAAACTGGTCACACATGATTGGCTTATCATTAACTTAAGCCATCGTATTTATTTTCTCTATGGAAAAAAAAACTCAATAGCTTAGAAAAAGGATTTCCATCAAAAGCAAGAAATTGGTATAAAATTAGCAAATCAGAATAAAAGAAATTTGGGCAGCCATTTTTTTTTTTTTAAATGGATTAAATAAGTTGATCAACATTTTAGCCTTGTAAACAAAAAAAAAATGGCTGCCGCAACAAAACCGTAAAGTGTCAATATTTCTCTAAGGCTGGATTTCTGCAGCCATGATATACCGTAGACTCTGTGCACTGCTCACATAGAAATCTCCAGACTAACCGGTGGGTATCCAGATCTGAACCAACGGATTTGTATGTAAGGTAGTTAGTTCTGGTCAGGGGACACGCCAGTCAGCCAGAGAGTTTCACTCTGAGCACAAAACATACATTAATGCTCATGTGACCGATGTGGCCTTGGTAAAACAAAAATATACTATGTTTTCAAGTCTGATTTACAAAATAAGGCCAATTCTAGGTTTTGGGTGGAAAGCTTTTGAATAGAGATAAGTGGATCGATTCCCACAACTCTGGTCCACAGCCCTCTAGCTGTGGACAGGAGCTGCGCAAGTCTGCTGAGCTATCAGGTTCCACGTTGCGGCGTTCGAATTGCCTCTACATGGTGTGGCATACCGGTAACATCTCACCAGCCCAAGTGATCATAAGCAGAGCCTGGGGTCCTGTAGGGTAGGGAAATTCTCGCAGCTCATGTCCATTGCAAGAGAGCACTGGTCTGGACTGTGAACCGGGTTTGCACAAAGTGATCCACATCTCTTATCTAGATTTATAAAACAACCTAGTGTAAAAAAGGTTGCCACTAGTGATGAGCGAGGGCTACCATGCTTGGTACTCAAATTAAGCAGGTCAGAAACTCCAATGGGCTCAACTCATGCACCGAGCATAATGAAAGTCAATAGGAAACTAGTATTTTTCTGGAATATCTTTCGAAAAAATGGTCGAGCTTGCCATTGACTTCCATTATGCTCGCAACTGGTTTAGAGCCCATTAGAGCGTCCGACCTACTCGTTTCGAGTACCGAGCATGGTAGCGCTTACTCATCACTAGTTGTCACAAGATTTCAAGTTATGCCCCATCTATGGCCACACTACTCCTCTATTCATTGTTATGGGAGTGCCAAAGACTACCTAAGTGCTGCGCTCAGCTATCTCCAGAAGTCCTATTAACAATAAATGGAGTTGATGTGCTAATGATCAACAGCAGCTCCATTCACTTGGGGCTCTTCAGATAGGTGGGAGTCTTAGCGGTCGGACCCCTAGCGATTGGGACGTTATCGCTTATTTCACGGCTGGAGCTAACTTCCAAACTTGAGACAGCACCTTTAATGTTACATAGCTGCCAACCGCATGACATTTTCAGAGACCATTCCATGTTCGCAAAAAGCTCATGTTAGATCTCCATTTACATATGCCGGTTAGGACACATTACTGGGGGAAATAGACTATTTTTTGAATTACAACCCCTTTAACTGGTTTGCCAGCAAGAAAAATGGGGAGTACCAGTCCAAAATTGCTTTGGAGTATATACAAAAAAATATAGGACCTATTAAATTCCTTTCAGAAGTATTTAGATTTTAATTTTACGAAAGCCAACATGGTATTTTATGTATCACGTATTTTGTGTCATAGTAAGTTTTTGTTCTCTCTAAAGAGTATACCCATTAGTGTCTTGTGTAAAATTCATGAACCTGCAGTCAACTATGCATTTATTTCCAAAATTAAATAAATGTTCTTACTTTATTTCCTCATTACATATGCCAAAAAAAAAAAAAAAAAATTATATATAGATATATCTCTAACCATAACTGGGACCATCATCATTAGTTGTCTTGATATCAGCCAACCCCTCAGCACTTTCAGAATAGAACATCTCAAATGCTCTTTTTTTCTGATGAAGCTTCCACCTATATCTCGGTCTCCAGTGTATACAACCTAGCACCAACAGGACTTGGAATTTGCTGTTCCATCAGCTTTGCGGCCATCTTCTTCAAGCTCGGCTAGATTCAGTTCATCGTTGGATGCAATTCGTAAGCCATCTAATTCTTTCTTATGAGCCATTAAGACCAACTCTGTGAGTCGAGTGAAGGACTGGAAAAGAAAACAAAACAAAATATACAGATTAGGGACATGAGAAAAAAAAAAACCCAAAAAAACAAAACCAGTAGTAAACATAATAGGTTGAGTGTAGCCACAGGTTTCTTCGATCCACCAGAGGAAACAATCTGGAGAGTCCAACTAACAGTCATGCTGCCGTTTCCTAGCAGATTTGAACCGCAATCGTTCCTTCACACCTGAAGCGGAGACGTTCCCATCTTGTAAGAAAGGTGCTGAGCCCTGCCTTGTCCATCTGATACCCAACAGCTAAGGCCAGTGACTGGTTTCACTGGTCAATTGACTGATGGGCAAGGAGTCATTACTACACTAGTAGTCCTACTACTACTGGGCGAGCTCGCAAATGTTCATGTTTGGTGGACTTAAATAAATAAAAAAAATATCCAGCTTGGGACTGGACTTAAGTTCAGGTCCCCATAGACTGCAAAACGGGGACTAAAGCAGGACAATTATACTTACCGACTATCACACTGTTTGAGCCCACTCAATTTTATGAATATTCACCGCTTGCCCCGCCCACCCTCTGTGACAGCATCTGTGAATGGTTGCCCTCACACTAGCTAATTGTGTCCCCTAAGTGGAGTGTAAAATAAATAATTGAAAAAAATGGCATAGGGTACCCTATAATTTTGACACCCAGCACAGATAAAGCAGACAGCTGGAGGCTGCAGCCCCTAGCGGTGTGCTTCATCTTGGCTTTGAATCAAAATATGAGTGACCCCACACTGCTTTATTTAAATAAATAAAAAAACAAAACGATGCGCAGTCCCCCCAATTTTCATATGCAGCCATGAAAAAGCTGACAGCTGGGGGCTGGAATTTTCAGTCTTGGGAGGCCCATGATTATTGGGCCCTCCCCAGCCCAAAAATAGCAGCTTGCAACCGCTCCAGAAATGGCACATTCATTAGATACTCAAGTCCTGGCGCTTACCCGGCTCATCCCAATTGCCCTGGAACTGTGGTAATCAGGGTACTATAAGATGTTAACAGCTGTGATTTGTCAAAAAAAGGACCTGGATTAGTAATTAGTAATCATGTACGTAAAAAGAAATGACAACATGGATAGTGTTTTTTTTTGTTTGTTTTTTTTAAAAGATTTTTCTCTAATTTATTAATTCCCAAAACACCTCTGCAGGTCCGACGCAATCCACACCACAATAATCCTGGGTCTGCTACATCCCAAGTTGCAATGCACGGTCACAATAGAAAACGGGACAGATCACTGCAGCCTGCTGGACAGACTGACTGAGCCACAGCTGTGAGAACGGGGACGTCAGCGAATTCACAGTTGTCGATTCACATGGTACCAAAACTGTGACCTCACTCAATACCGAATTACTGGATTAGGTTACGTGCGAACATTGAATATTTGGTTGCACAAATTTCTGCACCAAATATCAATTTCCTGGCAGAAAAATGCATCAAAAACGTCAAAAATGCATTACATTTTTTGGTGCGCTTTTCTGCCAGGAGATGCAGATTTGGTGCAGAGATTTCTGCACCTAAATGTTCAACTTGCATACATAGCCTAATCCGGTAATCAGGCATTGCGTTCAATTAAATCACCTGTGAGGTCACTAGGGGTCACAGCTGTTATTTCAAGTGAACTCAACTCAGGTGAAATCATTGAAATAAACGCCAGATTAGGCTATATCCACAGTTGAGTATTTGTTTGCAGAAATGTTTGCACCAAATCTGAATCTTCTGACAGAAAAACACATTGAAAGCTCATTGCTATGACCTCCGGTGAACCCACGGTCATCACCACTCTCACAGCTGCGGCTCAGTCAGCGTGTCCCGGACGCTACAGTGATTGGTCAGAATTCTAATGTGACCATGCACAGCAACCTCGGGATGTTTGGGTTTTTGTTTGGTTTTTTTTAAAAAAACCCATTTTTTCTGTTTTGTGTTAATTTCTTTTTACTTACACTTAGTAATGGGGAGGGTCTCATAGACCCCCTACTCATTACTTATCCAGGGCTTTGTGGCAGCTGTGAGTTTTTGAAAAGTTATAGCTGTCATTAGCCACTTATATTACCCCGATTTTCACTGGTGCGGCGACATCGGGATGAGCCGGTTAAGTGCCAGGGTTGGAGCTTCTAATGGCTGCGGAAATTCTGGGGTGGCTTTAAGCTGCTATTTTTAGCCTGGGGAGGGCCAAATAACCATGGGCCTCCCTAGCCTGAGAATACCAGCACCCAGCTGTCTTATCGTAGCTGGATATCAAAATTGCGGTAGGTCGTATGCCTATTTTTAAAATAATTAAATAATTTAAAAAAAAAATTGTGTGGGATCACGCTTATTTTAATACACAGCCAAGATGAAGCACACAGCTGGGGCTGCAGTCTCCAGCTGTCTTCTTTATCTGTGTTGGGTATCAAAATACGGGGGACCATACGCTATTTTTTCCCAATTATTTATTTTTACACTCCACTTCAAGGACCCAGACAGCTAGGATGAGGGCAACCAATCAGAGACTATATGTAGGAAAAGCAATGAATATTCATAAGATTAAATGAGCGGACCCAGAAGCAGTATGTCAGCCACGTGGAAACTAAAAGTATAATTGTCCTGCTTTAATCACCATGTTGCTTCTTTTTTCCTTATTTTTAATAGCGTGGCAGAACCCAAACAGTAACACCAACTTCCCTGAGAAGTCTTCGTTCAGAGTCTGTGCATGAACACTAGGTGTCTGATACGGACCCCGAACTTTACAGTTCTGGTTTGCCTATCACTATTAATCACTTCTGGTAGCAACGGAGACCATTGGAGGCACAGTATTGGGGCAGAGATTCATGGGATAAGTAGTGTTTATATATATATATATATATATATATATATATATATATATATATATATATATATATATATATATATATATATATATATATATATATATATATATATATATATATATATATATATATATATATATATATATATATATATATATATATATTTTTTTTTTTTTTTTTTATCTTAGAACAATCTTTACTCTGAACAATTTCTAAAATATCTAAAATGAAAACCCCTTTAAAAAGGGACTATCACATGGTTTTTGGTACCACATCGGACAGCAGCATAATGTGGTAGAGACAGAGACCCTGATTCCAGCGATGTGTCACTTACTGAGCTGTTTGCTGTCATTTTGATAAAATCAATGTTTTCTCTGCTGCAGATCTAGCAGTTATACAGAGCTCATGAATATTCTGGACTACCTGCAGCACGCCAAGTAGTCCTCTAATAATAATAATCTACTGCTGATTAAACGGTGATTTTATCAAAACTACACTAAGCAGTCTAGTAAGTGACACTTGGCTGGAATTAGGATCTCTGCCCCTATGTTTTGCTGCTCACAGATTTAGTGGCAAAAACTTAGTGACAGATTCCTTATAAGTATCATAGTTCACTGTGGAAGATTCTTTAGCAAAATGAACGAGTGCACAAGGACATCAAGGTGATGTGGCATACTTCCTAATGATACATTATAAATACAAAGTTTATTACCTCCTTTATATTATAGTTGGTGCAGGCACTTGTTTCATAGAAGTCCATGCCATATTCTTCTGCAAGCTAGAAAAAAAAACAAACAAAAAAAAACCACTTGTTGGCAATTTATTTTCTTTGCAACATTAGAAGAGAAAAAAAAAAGTTAAAAACATGCTATTCTGCAATCCACTGTAATAATGTATTTTCTTAAAGAAATCTGTCAAACTTTACCCCCCCCCCCCACCCAAAATCATTTATTCAACTGCATAGCCATTTAAAAGATAAGCCAGTTGACCCCTTTTTCACCACCAACCACTGCTCCAGCAGGAAAGAACCACATTTTGAGTCTGCATCTTGAGAAGTTACATAGTTACTAAGGTTGATAAAAGACCTAGGTCCATCTAGTTCACCCTTCCTCCACCAGTTCTACATTTGGTCACTTAAGGTACCGTCACACTAAGCAACATCGCTAGCAACATCGCTGCTGAGGCACGACTTTTGTGACGTAACAGCGATGTTGCTAGCGATGTTGCGGTGTGTGACATTCAGCAACGACCTGGCCCCTGCTGTGAGGTCGTTGGTTGTTGCTGAATGTCCTGGACCATTTTTTAGTTGTTGCTCTCCCGCTGTGAAGCACACATCGCTGAATGTGCAGGAAGCAGGGAGCCGGCTTCTGCGGACGCTGGTAACCATGGTAAACATTGGGTAACCAAGAAGCCCTTCCCTTGGTTACCCGATATTTACCTTTGTTACCAGCGTCCGCCGCTTTCACGCTGTCAGTGCCGGCTCCCTGCTCCCTGCACACGTAGCCGGAGTACACATCGGGTAATTAACCCGATGTGTACTGTGGCTAGGTGTGCAGGGAGCCAGCTTAGAGGTGTGCGCTGGTAACCAAGGTAAATATCGGGTTGGTTACCCGATATTTACCTTAGTTACCAAGCACTGCATGCTTCCACGTGTTGCGACGCCCCAGCAATCCCTGCCAGGTCAGGTAGCTGGTGGAATCGCTGGAGCGTCGCTTAGTGTAACATCTCACCAGCAGCCTCCTAGCAACTTACCAGCGATCCCTATCAGGTTGTATCGTTGTTGGGATCGCTGGTAAGTTGTTTAGTGTGACTGGGCCTTAAGTCACTTATAACCAACAATGTTGTGTATAGAGGAAATCATCCAGCCCTGATATAAAGCTGTTCTAGTATCGGCCATTACTACCTCTTGTGGTAGGGCATTCCACAGTCTGATTGCTTTAACTGTAAAGAACCCTTTCCTATTTAGCTGCCGGAATCACTTTTCTTCCACTCGCAGTGAGTGCCCCTTGGTCCTTAGTATGGTCTTTGGAAGAAATAAGTCATGTGCCAGTCCTTTATATTGACCACACATGTATTTATACATATAAATGAGATCTCCTCTGAGACGTCTTTTTTTCTAAGCTAAACATATGTAACTTTTTCACCCTCTCATCATATGGGCGGCCTCCATTCCTTGTAGTAGTCTAGTTGCCTGCCTTTGAACTGCCTCTAACTTCTGAATGTCCATTTTAAAATGTGGAGCCCAAAACTGGATCCCATATTCCAGATGTGGCCTTACAAGTGATTTATAGAGGGGTAACAATACGTTGGGATCACGGGATCTAATCTCTCTTTTTATACACCCTAAAATCTTGTTTGCTTTTGCAGCTGCTGCCTGACATTGAGTGCTGCTGCTCAGCTTATTTGTAATGAGAATACCCAAGTCCTTCTCCTGTTCTGTAGTCCCGAGTTTACTTCCATTTAATGTATACGCAGTTATAGGATTACTCCGTCCTAGGTGCATTACTTTACATTTATCAACATTAAATCTCATTTGCCAAGTGTCTGCCCATTCTGACATCTTATCCAGATCTTTTTGTAATATTGTACTATCAAGGTCAGTTTTTAATATCCTACATAGTTTGGTGTCATCAGCAAAGACTGACACTTTACTATCAATCCCATCCACAAGGTCATTAAAGGGAACCTGTCAGCAGAAATTTCGACTAAAACCTAACAGATTCCCCCTCTGCAGCTCCTGGGCTGCATTCTAGAAAGGTCCCTGTTACTATTGTGCCCCCTTTCTGACCAAAAAAAAGAGTTTATAAAGTGGTACTTTTGGCTTCGGATTCTCTAAATGTGTCACGGGGGCGGGCTGCCTGATGGCCGTTATTCTGCCCCCTGGTCCTGTATGCCGCCCCCATCGCCGATTTCCATACTTCTGGACGCCGCCCACTGCTCCAGCCATCCACGCGCATGCCCAGTGCCAGCCTCACGGGACTGAGCAGTGTGACCACTGGTGACGTGTGCGCAGACAAGTGATTATGGGCGGGACTGTGACTGTTATCAGCAAGTACCCGCCCATAATCTCGTGAGCGTGCAAACCTCACCAGCGGTCACACTGAGCTCAGTGTAGATGCTAGACTGTATGGGCTGCTTCCAGGGATGACGTCCCTTTGTCACGGGATAGTATTTTGAACACGCCCCTATCACGTGACAAAGGGACGTCATCCCTGGAAGCAGCCCATACAGTCTAGCATCTACACTGAGCTCAGTGTGACCGCTGGTGAGGTTTGCACGCTCACGAGATTATGGGCGGGTACTTGCTGATAACAGTCACAGTCCCGCTCATAATCACTTGTCTGCGCACACGTCACCAGCGGTCACACTGCTCAGTCCCGTGAGACTGGCACTGGGCATGCGCGTGGATGGCTGGAGCAGTGGGCGGCGTCCAGAAGTATGGAAATCGGCGATGGGGGCGGCATACAGGACCAGGGGGCAGAATAACGGCCATCAGGCAGCCCGCCCCCGTGACACATTTAGAGAATCCGAAGCCAAAAAGGTACCTCTACATAAACTCTTTTTTTTGGTCAGAAAGGGGCCACAATACTAACAGGGACCTTTCTAGAATGCAGCCCAGGAGCTGCAGAGGGGGAATCTGTTAGGTTTTAGTCGAAATTTCTGCTGACAGGTTCCCTTTAATAAAGAGATTAAAAAGAATCGATCCTAGCACAGATCCCTGCGGCCCCCACTGCTGACTATAGCCCATTTAGAGAATGTTCCATTTATGACTACTCTTTGTTTCCTATCTTTTAGCCAATTCCTTACCCAGTTGCAAATAGTTTCCCCTAGTCCTTGCTTCTGGAGCTTTAGTATAAGGCTATTATGTGGTACAGTATCAAATGCCTTTGCAAAGTCCAAATAAATCAATCACATCAGCTGCATTACCAATATCCAGGTTTGCACTTACCCCCTCATAGAACCCCAACAGGTTGGTTAGACACGACTTATCTTTCATGAATCCATGCTGTTTGTCAGTTATTATATTATTTTCTGCAACATATTTTTGCATGTCATCCCTTAAAATGCACTTACAGTGTTGCGGGCGGAGGAGGGGACGCCGCTCTCTCCCTCTGCTGCTCGGGTCCGGCCGCTGCGGCCTGCTGCTGCTCGGTGGCTCGAGCGATGAGCCGGATCCCGGGGACTCTAGCGGCACTCCTCGCCCGTGAGTGAAAGGGAGTTGTTGGGTGTGGGGATGGTTTATTGTCCGTGACGCCACCCACAGTTGTGGTGATTTGTTGGCACCACCGCTGCTCTGTATGGGGATCCCGGGAAGGATGGTATGGAGCAGCCAGTTGTGGTGTTGCCCCTCCGTGGGTAGGGGGTTGGTTGTCCCGGGGCCCAGTGATGAGGTGGGAGATTCAGGGCTTGGTGGGGTGCAGGGACGCGGGGGCAGCGCTGTGCCTTGCGGCACTGTGGTACTCACTCAGCCTGAGACGTTGACACAGTTTTACGGTAAACCACACGGCTGGAAAGACTGTTCCCACGGACGGCTGCACTTGCTCTCCCAGTAGGTAACGGTGATGTCCCTTTGACCTGCACCTAGTGTTTCTGTGTTGGTAGCGATGGGTTCCCACCGGTAACCCACTCCCCGGCTTGGATATGGGCCGGAGGAGTCCTGCTTTGCCCGCAGACGCTGGCCCCGAGGAACTGGTGCCCTGGCGGTGGCGGTGTTCCTCCTTAATGGTTGGACTTTTGCCTTCAGTCGGGGCTTGGTTGTTGGGGGATCGACGTCCTCTTCACTGACGGATTTGGCAAATTATGGCGACTCCTAGCCTTGCCGGGGTCCGAGAGGCCCCTGCCCTGGTGCTGACTGTCCTTCGTATACTGCTCCAGACCGCCGGGCCACTACCCGTCCGCGGTCCTTCCAGCAACCTCCGAGCAGTCCCCCTCCAGACAATCACCGCTGTTGCTGACCTTGCTGACACTGTCCTGCACTTAGCCGGACCAACTTCAGGGCTTTCTACGCTCACTTTTTTACTCCTTTTCTTCTTTGCTCCACTACTACTTCACTTTCACTTAGCTGTTTACTCCTTTCCATCCCTAGCTGGACTCTACTCTAGCCCTCAGCTATACTTCAACTGCTGGTTCTTCCCGCCTCCAGAGCTGTGAACTCCCCGGTGGGCGGAGCCAACCGCCTGGCCCACCCCCTGGTGTGAACACCAGCCCCTGGAGGAAGGCAACAAGGATTTTAGTAGCTTTGGTGTTCCTAACTGGGATGTAGGGTGTGGTGGTGTGATGACCTGTGACACCTGGCTTGCCCAGGGCGTCACAACAGCTTCTCAGCCTTGCGGTGTATTTCCTACCTAGCGCCCCCCTGGGCTGATTGACAGGTCAGAAGCCATTTAAATGCCCTGTGAATCAGAGAAGGGAGGGTGGTGCTGGGCAGGAAATACAGCGCAAGGCTGAGAAGCTGTAAGTGCATGGTCATGCCCTAACGTACATCTAGACAACTTCATAACATGACTAAAGGGACAGTCAGCACAGAATGACTGTTCAAATCAAGCACAGGCGGCTCAGTGCATCAGGGTGGGGCAGAACTATAGAGGAAAGGTCTACTGCTATAGGACGAGCAAGTAGAGGAACTCAGGCTGGCCCCAGCTCATTGACCAACCTTTTGGAGTTGAAGCAGTGTTCTGACATCAACTCATTAGTGTTACCCAAATATGTGCCCCCTTTCCATACCTCCCCAGATTTAATCCTGGTTTTTGTTCACTGAAATATATATGGATGCAATTTTGCTATATGTTGTAGGAGGGAATAAAAGAACAGTATTGTGTGGCCATGCTAGCAATATGTTATTGAATGTACTCAGAGGAACAAAATTATAATCTTGTGATACCTTTTAATGGCTAACTAAAATAAAACAAAGTGATGTTACAAAGCAAGCTTTCGCGACATCTCAGGTCCCTTCATCAGGCATGGTATGCCACAATATCTGAAGAAACACAAATATATGCACAAATAGGGCAGAGAGATGGCATAATAAAAGACATTTAAATAAGACACCATCACGTGTCTCAACGCTGGGAGGAAACTAGCCAGGTCTTTCACCGGGTATCCATCCACAGACAGCTGTTTTGGGGTAAGGTCAACCATCTTTGCTTATGTAGTCTTCTACTAGGCAATGCTCCCACTAGCCAGTTTCCTACTCCACACTGATGAGGGGAAAATACCCCAAAACAGCAGTCTGTGGATGGATACCATGTTTGGCATAGGTGGTCTCCTTGACTGGAGACTGCCCTTCCCTTGGTTGTTCCTTCCCGGTGAAAGACCTGGCTCGTTTCCTGCCAGCGTTGAGAAATATGTGATGGTGTCTCCGCAGGCTTTCTTGTTTTGAATATGTTCAGATTGTCACACTGTGCACGACTGTTTCTCTAGTGTCTGGAATCAACACAGGCAGACTTGGGTGTTGACTTGCTGTGTGCGGAATCATAAGCAGACTAGCAAGAGTTAATATTTACTAGTCTGCTTGCTCCTTTAATCACATGTTGTGGGGAGACCCATCACATCTGCTCCCCTCCTATTTATGCTGGTGGAATCCATCTACCCATGCCAGCTATAGTTTATTCTGTGTTAGTCAGTGTGATGTGGTCCCAGACACACTCTGGTGAAAGTTTTGTTTAGTAGTGCTTTTTAACTTTGTGCACTCGTCAAGTTCACCCCTGTTTTGTACTTCCTTCCTGCTCATTTTCCTCTTGAATCTCCTATGGTCAAAAAAAAAAAAAAAGCCATGTCCTTAAAGGGAACCAAACATCAGGATTTTTGTGTATAAGCTGCAGCCAGTGCAGTACTGGCACTATCATGCACAGTGTGTACATACCATCAGGGGGCAGCTCGGGTGTTTAGGCAGTGAAATACAACTTTATAAAGTTTGAAATTTCGTGCACTTTTTGATTGACGTGTGCACCTCTGCAGATAATGTCCGGGCGGGTTATGCAGGAGTTCCCCGCCCCCCCACCAGCCTGTTCCTCCCTCTCTCCTGATGTCCGGGCGGGTTATGCACGTGTTCCCCGCCCCCCCGCGCCGCCTGTTCCTCCCTCCCTCTGGCTGTATGTAAATATCTAATCTTCAGAAACATGGCGCCGGAGTGGGCCTCTGCGCATAGCGCTTATCTCCGGCGCCATGTTTCTGAAGCCCCCGCATTACACAACTTGGTGTCTGAGAGGGCGGCGCATGCGCCCTCGTTTCTTCACAGCCCGTTGTGACCGCGGGAGCGCGCGCGATTAGAAAAGGACAGAACAGCTGACCGGAGGACGTGATTACCTGCTGCTCCTGTATCGTGCCGCCCCAGGACACCGGGCCAACACACCAGCCGGTGTGACATCGCTGTGGCGCCGCCCTCTCAGACACCAAGTTGTGTAATGCGGGGGCTTCAGAAACATGGCGCCGGAGATAAGCGCTATGCGCAGAGGCCCACTCCGGCGCCATGTTTCTGAAGATTAGATATTTACATACAGCCAGAGGGAGGGAGGGAGGAACAGGCGGCGCGGGGGGGCGGGGAACACGTGCATAACCCGCCCGGACATCAGGAGAGAGGGAGGAACAGGCTGGTGGGGGGGCGGGGAACACGTGCATAACCAGCCCGGACATCAGGAGAGAGAGAGGAACAGGCTGGTGGGGGGGCGGGGAACTCCTGCATAACCCGCCCGGACATTATCTGCAGAGGTGCACACGTCAATCAAAAAGTGCACGAAATATCAAACTTTATAAAGTTGGATTTCACAGCCTAAACACCCGAGCTGCCCCCTGATGGTATGTACACACTGTGCATGATAGTGCCAGTGCTGCACTGGCTGCAGCTTATACACGAAAATCCTGATGTTTGGTTCCCTTTAAGTTTATGTAGTTTTATTTACAGTCCTGCCCTAAAACAGTCCAGGAACTTAACACAGGTGCTGCTGTTTGCCATATGTCAGAGGAATGAAATAGTCATTTTTGTTTATTCAGCCATGTAATGTGTTCGGCGTGGATACAATGTGGCGGGATGTGTATCCAGCTGGTGTGGTGCGTTAACAGCCGATAAATCCAATGTTTACATAATGCCAGCAATGAAAAACCCTTCCTAACCCATTCGAACTGGTAAAATTATCTGCTGCATTTGATATGTTCCAATTAAAATCTGGAAGAATCCGTTTTATTGGTTTTAGAGACTTCAGAAATTCTATCGACTGAAATTAGACGAGCGTTGTACATAATGTACTAGAGAGGTAAGAGCAGCGCTTACATAGCCGATAATAAAGGTTTGCACAGTAAACACTGGCTAATATTAACCACAGTGTAATTTAGGGGTGTGAAGTTCCTTATCCGTCAAGGATATTGGGATTATACATAGAAAAAGATAAGCAAAATATTTTCAGACTTTGATCAGAGAATTGGCTTGTATGTAAAGTTATTTAATCCAAGGTTTACAGAAGAACAAAGAAAAATCTGCAGAACCCGACAATGTCTACAGCCACTGGACAAGTCGCTTACATGTATAAGATCAGGAGGAAGAAGGATGTTGAATTTTAATGCCTGATCCTTTTATACTCTGAGACCTGCAACCTGACACCTCCAGAGGTGGATTATCAAAATCTATGTGTGTTAATTCACCCTAAAGAAGAACCCACAAACTACTGCTTTTAAAGGTGTCACAAACCACCGGGGGGGGGGTCACTCAGAAATCCCCCGCGCTGGCTACCAGTACGTCACAATCGGGGGGTAACAAGTGGGGGTCACCCCTCCTTTATACCTCCCGACCGACAGACAGAGCACGTGATGCGCTCTCTAGCGCCCCTCTTATAGTCAGGCCAATTATGGAATTGCCCGACGATAAGCAAGGAGGCCGCTATACTACTTATGCCGATTATTGAAGGGTCCCCGGTGAGAGTAGGGTATATATTCCCCCGACCTCCGCGGGCGGAATATATAAAACCTCCCCGAATCTCACTGGCCTCCCCACAATAATCCTTGGCACAATTCGCTGCCACCAACCGCTTCACGGTAACTATTAGCCGAACACACAGACGTGGGATTCAAGATCGAGATAACAGAACAGCCCAAGATTAATTATATAATTTAATCAGCCTAAAGCACACTAGAAACTACAATATATACAATAGGGAATCTACAGAATATACATATGTCAGAGTACAGTTACAATCAAAGCATGGGTTACAAACAGGCATACACAGTTCCAGCAGTTACCTTGTTGCGTCTGGCCACAGGGGGGCGCTGTACCCAGGTTTCTAGGATCCTTCCCACAGATGTTTCCTACACGTGCCCCCAGCGAAAAGAACACTGGAAAATGGCCGAAGTAGGGTTATCAACCTGGACAAATCCAGGTCCCCTCCTACCTTCGTGACCTCAGAGGGAGCACTGCTCCACCCCTGGCTGGAGTTATGGACAATCCACAACATGGAATATGGGCCATAACTTTGCCTGGGAGCGTCGTAGGCGGACGCCAATGCTCTCATTGTGACAGTTATGAATTTAGCTACAGAACGAGGGGACTCATGACCTGTCTGCCAGTTCCCCATTGGCTGATATCACGCCTGGGGCATTTCCCAATGTCCTGCTCCCATAAAAAGGGTGTGCCGGCATCGTCCGCATGCGGAGACACCATTTTTATGGTTGCCATATTTATCGGAAATATGGCTTGCGAGATATGAACCATTTTTTACTGGAGTCGTTCTGTCTGGCTATTTCCATAGCCTTGCTAACTAGCTAGCAGCCCCCACTACAGGGTCACGGCAGGGAGTCATCCTGTGTCCATTGTCCCCAAGCCACCTAATTTCCATATCACAGGACATGGCCATGGAGGTGTAAGTGGAACACTGAGAACAAGAAGGGAGGGGGCACTGCCAGGGAGTGATGAGGGATTATGACTGGAGTCATAATTCATCTTCATATCCCGGGATTTGCCTCACACCTCCCCCCTTTTGAGGGCGCTAGGGGGCAGCACACTCCGGTGTTCCCCCGTGCGCCCGTCCGCGACCTCTCCTTGTCGGGACAGCCCGTCTGCGTTACCGTGGTCACGGCCCCTTTTGTGGCGAATGGTGAAGTTGTATTGCTGGAGCGCAAGGCTCCATCGCAACAATCGCCCATTCGTCCCAGAGACGGTGTGCAACCAGCTGAGGGGATTGTGGTCCGTCTCCACGATGAAGTGGCGCCCGTATAGATAGGGTTGCAGACGCTGCAGGGCCCACACTATGGCCAGGCACTCCTTCTCCATCGTGGAATAGGCAACTTCCCTTGGTAACAGCTTCCTGCTCAGGTACAAGACTGGGTGCTCTTGGCTCGCAGAGTCCACCTGGCTGAGCACCGCACCGAGGCCGAAGTCACTGGCGTCGGTCTGTACTACAAACGGCCGCGTGAAGTCGGCTGCCTGTAGCACGGGCGGGCTGGACAGGGCGTCCTTTAGGGCCCGGAAGGCTGTCTCGCAGTCCATTGTCCAATCGACTGCAGAGGGCAGCTTCTTCTTGGTGAGGTCCGTCAAGGGCTTTGCCAGGCTACTATAGCATGGAACAAACCTCCTATAGTACCCAGCGGTCCCCAAGAAGGACATCACCTGCTTCTTGGTCCTGGGGGTGGGCCAGGATGCGATGGCTTCCACTTTCTCAGGCTCGGGCTTCAGTGTTCTCCCACCTACCCGGTGACCGAGGTACTGGACCTCGCTCATGGCCAGCTGACACTTTCCCGGCTTGATGGTCAAACCTGCCCGGTGGATCCGCCTGAGCACCTGTGCTAGATGCTCTAGGTGGTCCTCCCAGGTGGGACTGAAGACGGCAATGTCATCCAGGTACGCGGCCGCGTACCCTTCAAGTCCCTTGAGCAGGGTGTTGACCATCCGCTGGAAAGTGGCAGGGGCATTCCTCATCCCGAATGGCATCACCGTGGACTCGTACAGTCCAAATGGGGTAATAAAGGCAGAGCGTTCCCTGGCCTTGCGAGTCAGGGGGATCTGCCAATATCCCCGGCTCAGATCCATGATGGTCAGGTACTGAGCCCCGGCCAACTGATCGAGCAGGTCATCGATGCGTGGCATTGGGTACGCATCGGCGACCGTGACCGCATTGAGCCCCCTGTAGTCCACGCAGAACCGAGTGGTTCGGTCCTTCTTAGGGACGAGGACTACAGGCGAGGCCCAAGCGCTGTTGGATGCCTGGATCACCCCCAGCTTCAGCATCTCGTCAATCTCCTGGCGCATGTGTTGCTGCACCTCCAGGGAGACCCGATATGCTGAACGCCGGATCGGGGGATGATCCCCAGTGTCCACGTGATGGACAGCAAAGTCAGTCCTTCCGGGCTGGTTGGTAAACAACCCCCGGAAGGGGAGGAGGGTGGCCCACAGCTGGGACCGTTGGTCCTCCAAGAGCTGGTGGCCAACCTCCACATCCTCAATGGATCCGCCTGCCCTAACCTGGGCTAGCATATCCAAGAGGGTTTCCGCTTCTCCCTCCTCGGGCAGGTTGCACACGGGGAGCGCACATGCCTCCCGCTCATGATGTGCCTTCATCATGTTCACATGGAAGGGCTTCCGCCTTCCACGGGCAGGGTCCAGGGTGACCAGGTACGTCACAGGGTTGAGCTGCTGGTACACGAGGTATGGGCCTTCCCAGGCTGCCTGAAGCTTGTCCTGTGGTACGGGGACCAGTACCCACACCTTTTGACCCACTTGGTAGGTCCTCTCACAAGCGTTCTGGTCGTACCAACGCTTCTGATCGGCCTGGGCTTGAGCCATATTGTCGTGTACCAGTTGCGTCAAGGCCTGCATTTTGTCCCGGAAGCGCATGACATACTCGATAACCGACACTCCAGGGGTGACCAAATCCCCTTCCCAAGCCTCTTTCACCAGAGCCAGGGGGCCCCGCACACGTCGCCCGTACAGGAGCTCAAACGGTGAGAATCCTGTTGAGGCCTGTGGAACCTCCCGGTAAGCAAATAACAGGTGTGGGAGATACCGCTCCCAGTCACGCCCATGGGAGTCGACCAACATCTTAAGCATCTGCTTTAAGGTGCCATTGAACCGCTCGCACAGGCCATTAGTCTGTGGATGGTACGGGCTGGCCACCAGATGTCGCACCTGGACTTGCTTACAGAGGGCCTCCATCAGCTGGGACATGAATTGGGTCCCCCGGTCAGTGAGCATTTCCTGGGGAAAACCCACTCGGGAGAAAATCTCCAGCAATGCGGTGGCCACCTTGTCAGCCCGAATGGACGACAAGGCCACTGCTTCTGGGTACCGGGTGGCATAGTCCACTACCGTCAGTATGAAGCGTTTCCCGGAGCTGCTGGGGATGGCCAGCGGGCCGACCAGATCCACAGCCACCCTCCTGAAAGGCTCATCGATGATTGGCAGAGATACTAGTGGGGCTTTGGGGTGTGGCCCCGCCTTCCCCACTCTCTGACAGGTTTCACACGAGCGGCAGTAGGCAGCCACATCGGCCCCCATTTTTGGCCAGTAGAAATGCTGGTTTAACCTGGCCTTGGTCTTAGCGATCCCTAGGTGTCCGGCCATCGGAATCTCATGTGCGATCCGCAACAACTCCGTCCGGAACGGATAGGGTACCACCAACTGTCGGTCCCTGGGCCACGCCTCCGGTGAACCCTGCTGGACCGTGGCCCGGTACAGCCGTCCTTGGTCCCAGACCACTCGCTCCGGGTCCGAGTCCGAGGGAGGCTGTGCCGCCTGCTCCTTAAGAGCTTTCAGGCTGTCGTCAGCTTCTAACGCTGCCTGAAACCCCTGACTAGATGTGGCCAGAATCGTCGAGACTGTCACATCTTCGGTCAGTACCCCGGGACCTGTGTCCTGGCCTCCACCTGACTCGGCTGCCACTGGGTCAGAAGGGGAAGAGCTATCGGACCTCTGGGAGGCCCCTTGGCTTCCAGCACTCCCACTGCGGGTGACAGCGGCCACAGCCGCTGCGACCGTGGGTCGTGCCTGCTCCTCCTCCGTTCCTGACCAAGTCGCCGGTTCAGGCAGGCCTACCTGGCTTCCTGACACCCCGGTCGTGGGGGAACCATGCACCGAGATCTTACCTGGGAGCACTTCCGCTCCTGGACCGGCCCCAATCTCACCTGCCTGTTCCCCTCCTGCAGCAACAGAACCCCGCTGTGAAATCTCTGGGGACCCCACATTTGCTGTGGTAGCCCCCACCCCACACACTGGTCCTCCCCCTGCAGCACCCTGCTCTCTGCTTATCCCTGCAGAGGGCAACAGATCCCAGCTCACAGGCTGGTTACTTGTAGAGGCATTGTCACACCTTTCTCTGACCCCCTCCCCTGTCACAGCTGCAGCTGCGTGTGTGTCTATGGTGTCTGTGCAAGCAGAAATATCAGAGTTCACTCCCTCCTCCCTTACATCATTCATAGATAACACATTAACATTGTTAGGAGTCATGTCAGTACGGGCTGAAGGTTCAGCCCTTGGGGGGGGCCCAAACTGGGAGGTTATCTGCCCCAAATCTGTCCCAAGTAGCACGTTTGCAGGGATCCGATCAGTTACCCCCACCTCCCTCACCCCCCCGCCCTGCGCCCCAGTCCACATAAATGTCAGCAACAGGCAGCGCCGGGTCAGTGCCTCCAATCCCGGAGACAGCGAGGGTTTTTCCAGGGATCAAGTCTTGGGGGGACACCATCTCAGGCCGCACCAGAGTCACCTCCGAGGCGCTGTCTCGCAGTCCTATGGTCACAGACCGGCCGACGGTGACAGGTTGGAAGCTGTCCAGGGACCTACCACCACCCCCACCCACACAATACACCTTGGGCGGCCCTTGGGACGGGGACGGAGCCGGGGCCTTGGGACGCTGAGGGCACATGGCCTTGAAGTGTCCAGGTAGGTTGCACTGGTGGCACCGTCTTGGTTCCGCCACGGGCCTGGAGAGGGGAGTTGAGGGGGACACCCCCTGCAGTCTAGGGGCAGGTGGGGCAGTCGCAGAATTCATCTTACCCCCTCTCCAGGTGCTGCTGGTGGCCGCTCTCCTGGCCTCAGGGGCCCGGTTGTTGGTGTAGTCATCGGCAAGGGCAGCTGTAGCCGTGGACCCCTTTGGCTTCTGGTCTCGGATGAACTGGCGGAGATCCTCAGGGCAGTTCCACAAGAGTTGCTACGTGATGAACAAGTCCAGGATCTCCGGTCCGGTGGAAAGCTGCAGGCCTTGGGTCCAGTGGTCGGCAGCTCGGGCAAGTGCCCGCCGGTGGTCAGCCCAGGAGTCCTTTGGTCCCTTCTGTAGGCTCCGGAACTTCTTGCGGTAGGACTCTGGAGTGAGGTTGTACTGTTGGATCAGGGCCCGCTTGATGGTGTCGTAGCCCTGATCTGCCTCAGCAGGCAAGTCCCCAAGGATATCCAGGGCCTTACCCCTTAAACGGGGGGTCAGGTATTTGGCCCACTGGTCCTTGTCCAGATGGTGCTGCAAGCAAGTCCGTTCAAAAGCAGTCAAGAAAGAGTCCAAGTCTCCATCCTTCTCCAGCACTGGGAAGTCCTCAACACGGACCTTTGGAAGTTTGGTGTCTCGAAGGTCACATGTGGCTGATGAGGGCCGGAGCTGAGCTAGCTGCAGCTGGTAGTCACGGTCTGCCTGTCGCTCTCGCTCTTCACGTGCTGCCTGCCGCTCTCGCTCCGCAGCCTCACGCTCTGCGTGCCGCTCCGCAGCCTCAGCGTCACGCGCTGCCTGCCGCTCTGCCCTGCGCTCTGCCAGGAGTTCCTTGTAGCCCTTCTGGTCTCCAGCCTGGAGAAGGGCCATAGCCATTTGAAGAAGGCTATCCGAGCCTCCCAGGCTCGGTGGAATGGCACGTGGTGATCTGCGGCACGCTGCAGAGCTAGGCGATTCACTGTCCCTTTCAGAGCGGAGGGCTGGCATCTGGCTCGTTGAGGAACCTTGGGTGAGCTCCTCCTCATCTTGTCCAGCAGTGCCAGGTTGCGCAATGTCCTCGGCAGAACGGTTTTCTGGCGTCGAGCTCCTGGAGGACTCGTGGGCAACCTCCTCATTGCTGTCCACAGCACCGTCCTCCCTCTCTTCGGCTCCTGCCTTAGCATTGGCCAGTTGCATAGCTCTGCTCCTGGTGCCATCAGCCATTCTTGCAGACTTTTGGTCACTGACACAGAACTGACACCTGATGCCTCCACACACCTTACAGTATCTGCACTCTGACACTCTAGTGTTGAGCTAGTCTGAAGACCCCAGCAGCCACAGCTGCTGCAGGCAGTCTTTAGTGTCTGGGAGTATGGGTCTCACACTCACATACACTATTATCTCGATCCCACCGCTATGCCACCAATATGTCACAAACCACCGGGGGGGGGGGTCACTCAGAAATCCCCCGCGCTGGCTACCAGTACGTCACAATCGGGGGGTAACAAGTGGGGGTCACCCCTCCTTTATACCTCCCGACCGACAGACAGAGCACGTGATGCGCTCTCTAGCGCCCCTCTTATAGTCAGGCCAATTATGGAATTGCCCGACGATAAGCAAGGAGGCCGCTATACTACTTATGCCGATTATTGAAGGGTCCCCGGTGAGAGTAGGGTATATATTCCCCCGACCTCCGCGGGCGGAATATATAAAATCTCCCCGAATCTCACTGGCCTCCCCACAATAATCCTTGGCACAAACTCGCTGCCACCAACCGCTTCACGGTAACTATTAGCCGAACACACAGACGTGGGATTCAAGATCGAGATAACAGAACAGCCCAAGATTAATTATATAATTTAATCAGCCTAAAGCACACTAGAAACTACAATATATACAATAGGGAATCTACAGAATATACATATGTCAGAGTACAGTTACAATCAAAGCATGGGTTACAAACAGGCATACACAGTTCCAGCAGTTACCTTGTTGCGTCTGGCCACAGGGGGGCGCTGTACCCAGGTTTCTAGGATCCTTCCCACAGATGTTTCCTACACGTGCCCCCAGCGAAAAGAACACTGGAAAATGGCCGAAGTAGGGTTATCAACCTGGACAAATCCAGGTCCCCTCCTACCTTCGTGACCTCAGAGGGAGCACTGCTCCACCCCTGGCTGGAGTTATGGACAATCCACAACATGGAATATGGGCCATAACTTTGCCTGGGAGCGTCGTAGGCGGACGCCAATGCTCTCATTGTGACAGTTATGAATTTAGCTACAGAACGAGGGGACTCATGACCTGTCTGCCAGTTCCCCATTGGCTGATATCACGCCTGGGGCATTTCCCAATGTCCTGCTCCCATAAAAAGGGTGTGCCGGCATCGTCCGCATGCGGAGACACCATTTTTATGGTTGCCATATTTATCGGAAATATGGCTTGCGAGATATGAACCATTTTTTACTGGAGTCGTTCTGTCTGGCTATTTCCATAGCCTTGCTAACTAGCTAGCAGCCCCCACTACAGGGTCACGGCAGGGAGTCATCCTGTGTCCATTGTCCCCAAGCCACCTAATTTCCATATCACAGGACATGGCCATGGAGGTGTAAGTGGAACACTGAGAACAAGAAGGGAGGGGGCACTGCCAGGGAGTGATGAGGGATTATGACTGGAGTCATAATTCATCTTCATATCCCGGGATTTGCCTCACAAAAGGGAATCTGCCCTCCAACCCAGCAGCATTGATGCCTGTATGGTATGCCCAAACTCCCCTCCCAACCAACCTTGTATAAAGTTATTCACTAACCTGATTAAAAAAAAAAACACGACTTCCAAAACTCGCTAATTAGGACCTTGACTAGTTGGAGTAGCGTTAGTTCCCCAGACTAGTCGGCCCTCTTTCCATTTATCACACCCCTGTGGCCATGATTATCTCCATGATTCACTGCAGCTCCTGGAAATTTTGCACAAGCGTGAGGCTCATTACGGCCCCATCAGTGCCCTACAGAAGCAGGGTGGACGCTTTCCAGCTTCATTACGCTCACTGCACATGACTGGAAGTTCAGAAGATGACTCACGTACACATCTTCTGAACTTCCAGTTATGTGCACTGCGCCTAATGAAGCCAAGAAGCCTACGCCTGGCTTCTGAGGTGCCCCGACGTGGCAGACATGAGCCGCCCGCATGCGTAAAGTGTCCAGGAGCTGCGGTGAAGCAGACTTGTGTATATCATGTTGTTATCAAGCCCACAGGGGGCGATAACAAGAAAAGAGGGCCTACTAGTCAGGGGAACTACTGTAACGCTCCTGCAAATAGTCACAGGCCTAATTAGCATAAGGAAAGCGACCTTTATAAAGAATGGTTTTTTTGCGTTATACATGGTTGGTTACGGAGAGAATTTGAGCATATATGAGTATCAATGCTGCTGGGCTGGGGTGCAATGGGGACTGGACAGGTTCAGTTTAAATTTTGCCCAGTAGGTCAATTTATACCGGCAACATGTGCATGACCAAGCATCCATAAAAAAACCAGAACAAAAAAAAACAAAGCAAACAGTAGAGATGTCCAATATTGAGTAGATCAAAAATTGCACACAGTCAAGTCTATGGGTCCATGGAAAACCCAAAGAGCATTGCTGGTTTCTTATTTATATGCAAATGCAGTCCATTTTTCACTGACCATTTGCTAGGAGAAGAATACTTGTAAAAAATAATTTTTATTTTTTTCCCCCCAAATAATGACATCTGAAAGGCAGAGCTGTGGAGTCTGAGTCGAAGCTCATTTTGGTGGAGTCGGAGTCGGTATAAAATGCACAGACTCCCAACTCCTAAAATATATAATAAATTGGGTGCAGTAGTGCAATGCAGAGTGTGATGAAAATTTTTTCATAGGAATTTGGGAAAGTTATGAAATGTCCTATAAATGTCTGTTCTATTCCTGATCTAAGGCTACATTCACACACAGCGTTTTTTGCTGCGTTTTTTGAGGATACGTTTTTCAGCTGCAAAAGCAGATCAGCTTTTTAAAAACCCGCATCACCTGAAAAGGTTTTTGAGCTCATAAATAATGCTTTCAATAGCAAAAGCAGATTAGAAAAACACCACACAAATTGAAATGCTCATTCTTTGTGAGGATACTCACAAAACCCTGTGTCTGAATGTCCTATCTTGAAACCCATTGCCTTTGCTGGGTGCCAGAGTCACTACATTTCACTGAATTATTTTGCCATCAATGTTCGATATGTTTGTGACAAGAAAGAAATTGTTAGTAAGACACTGGCAGTAAAAGATACTAAAGCTCATCACAGCAGCCAGTTTCTCCAGGCCTTAGTGGAAAAAGTTCTCCCAAGATTACAAACTCAAAAAAGAACAGGTTCTTGCTATTGTAAAGCACAATGCTTCACACATAAGTACAATTAAACTGATGAATGAGAGTAAAGCCTGCTTTACACGAGTCGATCTATCGTGCGATAGCACGAGCGATCGTACCCGCCCCCGTCGTTTTTGAGTCACGGGCAAAATCGCTGCCCGTGGCGCACAAACTCATTTAACTCCCCCATCACATGCACTTACCTTCCAGACGACCTCGCTGTGGGCGACGAACGTCCACTTCCTGAAGTGGGAGTCACGTTCGGCGTCACAGCGACGTCACGCGGCAGCCGGCTAATAGAAGCGGAGGGGCGGAGATGAGCGGGATGTAAACATCCCGCCCACCTCCTTCCTTCCACATGGCCGGCGGGTGCCGCGGGACGCAGGTAAGCTGTGTCCATCGTTCCCGTGGTGTCACATGGAGCAACGTGTGATGCCACGGAAACGATGAACAACCGGCGCCATTTTAATTAAACAATTTTATGAAACCTAGCGACGAGTACACGACTCACGATTTGTGAGCGATACTGCGTCGCTAGGAGGTGTTACACGAGACGACAGTGTACGATGCCGGATGTGCGTCACGAAAACCGTGACCCCGACGATGCATCGCACGATAGCTTGTCTCGTGTAAAGCACCCTTTATGAACAACATCTAGAAGAAAATGTAGGATTTTATATGTGTGAGATGGAAGGCCACAGCGCTGTTCATATAACTAAGGAACAAACAGATATTACAACAGCAGAACAGCAAAATTATACTTTAGGATTAGATGATCTTGTTGAAGCTGCTTCAAAACACTTTCATATTCATCACATGCGCTGTGTTGTGCACACACTGCAGCTGGCAATAAGTCTGCAAGAGGGACCCCGGTTTCACACATCCGTCTTTTCGCCGGTTTGGCGGATGCGGTGCACTCCAGTACAGTGTATACAGTACAGTGGCAGCGCGACAAACGACGGTCACATGCTTTCATGTGACCGGAGCATGTGACCCGAAAGTTGTGGCGCTGCCACTGTACTGTATCGTACTGTACTGGCTTGCGCCACATCCGCCAAAAAGCCGGATGTGTGAAACTGGGCGGACATGCTGGAAATCTGATTGGAAAAGTGAGGAAGTTGGTTATTGCCGCCAGAACCCATAAAATTGATTCCATCTTGAAGAGACGTGCTGGGAAAGGGGCAATTGTTGATCAAGCCACTCGGTGAGGCAGCACTTATTTAATGACTGAGCGATTGCTTGAACTAAAATTGTTTCTTATAGATATGGTGAACCCTCAAGTAACCTTAAATGAAGGTCAATGGACACAGGTGGCTGAATTGAAGGAACTGCTTAATCACCCATTTACCGTGACTAAAAAATTACAAGCTGAGGATTTAACTCCTTGCATTTTCATAAGGGAGTGGAAGAACTTGCTATTTTGCCTGTCCCAAAGAGAATGTTTAATTCCAGATGGCATTTCTGCTTCAATGAACGGAGAGAGACACAGCTATTGGAAAATAAAATTCTTCTGGCAGCTGTTTATGTGGACCCAAATCCTCATATACTGCTTGATGACTGCTGCTTACTAAAAGGAAAAGAAGCTTTGAGTGAGGTAGCAGTTAGGATGAGCAGCTACAGGACTGCCACGCGCAAGAAGACTTGGGGCCTGACCGTGCTACTGCTGCCATATCTTCATCCTCATCAGATGAGGAGTTTAACTTTGACAAGTATTTGGATGACATGGAGCAGCAAAGTGTTGCCGCAAGGAAAAATATTTCACTCAGTCTCCTATAGCAGCAAATTGACCAGATTTCACTAAAATGTTTCACTTGCTCTCAAAGAAATAGAAACATTCAACCGTTCACCAAACCTGACTGTGCATGAGGCAATTCCTCTATACCCGGAAATTGTTAGAGCTATTGCCCATGTGGTTACGGCTTTGCCTCCAACCCAAGTTACTGTAGAAAGGTTGTTCTCCAGCCTTAAAATTATTAGGTCAGATTTGAGGTCATCTATGAAGGAGGATCTGATGGAAGCAATTCTATTTCTTAGAACAAATTCATAGACTGCACAAATGTTATTTAGTATGTTTTTGTTGAAAACTGTTTTTTGCCACTTACATAGTGTTATATATAACACTGTTTTTTTCCAATAACAGTGTATTACAGTTTTCAACAAAAACATACTAAATAATAACATTTAGTATATTGCTTATATGTAAGTGAAAAAATGTATTGTAGTACAATGTGAACATCAGACATTTAAATCATTTTTATGATACAATAATCAAGACATTTAGAACATAAAATATATTTATTGGAATACAACTTTAGAACACAAAAAACTAATAAATTACTTACATATTATATTACATATTTACAATTACAGTTTTTTGTGCTCTAAAGTTGTATTCCAATAAATATATTTTATGTTCTATCTAAATATCTTGATTATTGTATCATAAAAATGATTCAATGTCTGATGTTCACATTGTACTACAATACATTTTTCACTTACATATAAGAAATATATGTGGGAGTCGGAGTCGGTGCAAGGGAAATTGAGGAGTCGGAGTCGAAGGTTTGGCTTACCAACTCCACAGCCCTGCTGAAAGGGACAAAATAAAAAGATGTGTTCGTGAATGAAAAATTTTTAACTTCCTATTTACACATAACCAAAAACTTCAATGGTTAAGGCAAAGTTTGTTTATGTTTTATTACATCGCGCTCTGGTTGTAGCTGCACCCTCATCCCCTCCAGAGCAAATAAAGCAATCTAGTTGTCACAGTAAACCATACATTTTGGGGGCGTATAATAAATCATGCATAAGATATGAAGAAAAAAACAAAAAAAAAAACCAAACCACTGTCAAGTTAATACATACTTATCTGCAGTACATACATTTTCTCCTTAGTTCATGGTCCACTGAAAATGCTGTTCAATGTTTGAACATTGCCTGTAAAATAAAATACAGGATTAATATATATCTACACGCACCAGAAACCTCTTAGTGTTCAAAATATTGGTTTCTCGGGAATGGAGTCTAGGAGATCGTGATGGGTCTGAAATGGGTTTACTTGCCTGAACCTATAGGGAGACTTGAAAGTGTCCCCCGTAATTTGACATTAATAACAGATTTGCAAGATGAAGAGCTCGGCACACTGAAGCTTCAAAGCAAGTAGATCGGATTTAGGTTTAACCCTCAAGAACCAAATTTTATCATTTGCTTTACAAAACCAAACCACTTTTTGCTTTTGCGATAAGGTTGAAAGATTTTTCATAATAAACTGATAGGACTAGCGGGTTTATTCTGGACTCAATGAAGGTTGGTAAAGGTCATTGGGAAAAAAAAAAAAAAGTGAGGATCTGTGCAATAAAGTCTAAGGGGTACTTTGCACGCTGCGACATCGCTAGCAGATTGTAGTGATGCTGAGCGCGATAGTCGCCGCCCCTGTCGCAGATGCGATCTCTTGTGATAGCTGCCGTAGCGAACATTATCGCTACGGCAGCTTCACATGCACTTACCTGCCCTGCGACGTCGCTCTGGCCGGCGACCCGCCTCCTTCCTAAGGGGGCGGGTCGTGCGGAGTCACAGCGACGTCACACGGCAGGCGGCCAATAGAAGCGGAGGGGCGGAGATGAGCGGGACGTAAACATCCCACCCACCTCCTTCCTTCCTCATTGCAGGCGGGATGCAGGTAAGGAGATGTTCCTCGCTCCTGCGGCTTCATACACTGCGATGTGTGCTGCCGCAGGAACGAGGAACATCGTACCTGTCGCTGCAGCGAAATTATGGAAATGAACGACGGGACACAGATCACCGATTTTTGACTTTCACGCTCGTTCACCTTCTCTCCTAGGCTTTACACGTTGCGACGTAGTTACCAGCGCCGGATGTGCCTCCCTTTCGACTTCACCCCGACGATATAGCAGTAGCGATATACCAACGTGCAAAGTACCCCTAAAAGTGGTCACATGGATCTATATAAAGTTACCTCTCTGTGGCTGGATAGGCTTGGTGGGGCTACTGATGTCCATAGAAAGCAAGTAAACCCCCCTAGCTCCAGAATGGGTCTTCCCTTTATCTAGGGAACCAGAGAAATGGCATGGTAGCAACTGCACTGCTGAGTAGTAATGGAAACCAATGCATTGGATCCCGATGATCGGCGGTTTATTTTAAAACGCATTTCGAAGTGGTCATTCTTCCTCAGGAGAACCACCACTAATGGCCTCTTTCCATCGTCGTCTAATCCATCTGCCTCAGCTTTTTCCAGTTCAACGCGTCCTTTTCTTGTATTTTCAGATGACTGAGGTTCTGCTAATTTTACAGCAGAACTTGGTGAGGAAGAAGTGTGACCACTTCAAAATGCGATGAGAGAAAACGCCAATCATGTAGACCCAGTGCATTGGTTTCCATTACTACCATGCAGTTTCTCTGGTTTCCTTGTATGAATACTAGCCTTGTGACTCAAGGTAATCCGCTGCCGCACGTACAGGCTCTGCTCTTGTTCTGTGTGACAACACTGCATGATGAGCATATCTTGCACATCATTAATATAGATTTGTCGGATAAGACCCCGTTTGAGCTATTTTTTTCTCATAGTTGCCTACTCCCTTTATCTAGGATTTAGTACTATCTTCTACAGCTGGCTACAGACAATGGTGTATATTTACTAGGCAAATTGGACCAAAATGCCAATGCAATTTACAAACATGGAGCCACATTTACTGTACGAGACTTTTTTTTGCATTGATCAACAAGGGGGAGGGGCATGGCCTCAATGAAAAATGGAAATGCAAAAGTGTGCACAAGAATTGTGCCAAAAATTAGCACCAGAATTTTGACACAAAGTGAGCTACCTAACAGGTGGTGCAAATTTAAAGGGAACCAATCACCAGGATTTTCGTATATAATCTAAAGCCAGTGCTATACTGGCACTCTCAGGCTGATTCTATGCATACCTTTAGTGGTCACCTCTGATGTATAGGTTTTGAAATCCAAAAAAGTAACGTTCATAAAATGAGCAGCTGCTTGTTGAGTGACAGCAGCTGAAGAGCAGATAATATATTCATAGTTATCCCCTCCCCCTGTTAGAATTAGCATAAGTTTTATACAAACAATATACTTTGCCTCTTGCAGGACCTGTGTGAGGTCATACCCATGTGACCAAAATGGGCGGAGCCTCAGGCAACAAAGCTGGATACCAGGTCACATGGGTATGACCTCACACAGGTCCTGCAAGAGGAGGGGATAACTATGAATATATTATCTACTTCTTTGCTGCTGTCACTCAACAAGCAGCTAATTTTTATAAAACTTTACTTTGTTGGTTTCAAAACCTATACATCAGAGTTGACCACTAAAGGTATGTATAGAATCAGCCTGATAAAGCCAGTGCTATACTGGCGCTAGGCTATATACGAAAATCCTGGTGATTTGTGCGCTTTAAGTATAGCACATTTGGCACACAGTATGGGCCCAAAAGGGGAAAAACTCTAGTACATTGTATAGACACACTAAAAAGTGACAAATACTGTATGTAGGGCAGCTATAGGAGCCTCCTCCAAGTTGAAATCATTATTCAAAGTCCAGTGAGTAAACAACAGGACTATCAAAAAAAGAGCCATCATTGTGATAGTTTATGCCACTAAAATCTGTATATTCTAAGTGTGTACATGTCACAGACATTCATTTGTCAGTTTATACCACTAGGAGCCCCACTAAAGAGGATCTGTACTTTATTATCACTAACACCCCCCCTCCCTAAGTATGCCTTTTTTGGTGTGTTTTACGTAAAAAAAAAAACAACCCAAAAAAACAACCCAATATGGTTCAAGGGATGAGTCTTTTTATGTAGTGTGGATTTTTATGGTCTTTATGCAGCAAGAAGAAAAGAACAAAACTGTCTTCTTTGTACTTGGTACTGGAAAATACTAAATAAGCTAAGAACACAACACACAACAGCTAGAGGTCTAAGCAGGCCTGTTCAGTGTGGCAATGAAAATAAAAGTCTTAATTCTTCGGGTACAAAGAACAATAAAGACTTAAAAGCAACGGGTATCTACCCTAGGAGTTAGTATCCAATACTGTACCAATGGCAACTCATCTAGGAACCAAACGAGGGACAAGTACCTTAAATCAATTGCCTACAGATTTTGGCTAAATTTGAAACCTTAGTTAGGTGGTTGAACATTGACTTATAGAGTAGCTACCACCAATATTTGGCATAGGAACTCCTCAACACCATGCCAGAAAAAGTAGTTCTGCAAAAATATTGCAGCTTTAGGTGTCTTGATGCCAACTCTACCACTGTTCTAAAAGTGAAGGGTAACCCAACAATCAATTCCGATGGAAAGTGGTCCAAGTTATATCGAAAAGCTTTATAGCAGAGCTTCAGATTCTGGAGCACAAAAAGATTTGCAAGATCCATTAACAGGTGTGAGTCTCAATGAAGATGCCACATATTAACCCAGCAGATTTTTTTTTTAATCAAAACTTGTGTACAAAACACAATTCATGATGAATCCACACACCCTCAACAATGTAAAGGGTGCCTATCCATTCATTTATGCTACCCAAACCACAGACAGCATGAATTGGAGTCTGGCTGTCAGATATAGCTTTCTATAAAATGTAGCAGCATATCAGAAAACTCAGTTTGAAGATCTGGTTGGGAAATATAGTGAGAGATGAGCAAATCTGGCACCACCCTGGGACATCTCCTCCGTGCACGACTCCACGTCTTTCCCATCTCGGTGTACAAAATGATAGACGTGTCAATTACCTGGGACAGCCAAGGAGCGGGAAAAAGCCTGAAAGGAGAAGTCCCACCAATCCTTATTGTCCACAACCAACTCTTTAAGCTATGTCTTCTCTAAAATGCGCCGGCATGTCAATTGTGCAGCCAGGGTCTGATTCATGCTGCCAATGTTCTGTGCAGTGCAAATAAAGTGACATACTAAAGATTAAGAGGCACTCCTAATCAAAGATTTTATCCTCTTACTATATTTCAAATAATATTATTTAGCACTGTGTACTTACAACTTCTAAATTTTCCTCTTAGGCCTAGTTAATTCTTCTGTTTTACATTAGTTCTATGACCTATGACATCACGTGACTAAAAACTGACTAGCTGAATCGGAAACAGGAAGTCTCTTTTCCCTGCATGAGACATCATTAGAACTTCAAAGTGTTTTCAGTGTCCTCAATTTGTAGTTCTAATGATGGACTCATGCATGGAATAAGACTAAAGCGGGCTTTACACGCTGCGACATCGCTAATGCGAACTCGTTGGGGTCACGGAATTCGTGACGCACATCCGGCCGCATTAGCGATGCCGTTGCGTGTAACACCGATAAGCGATTTTGCATCGTTGCAAAAACGTGCAAAATCGCTAATCGGCGACACGGGGGTCCATTCTCAAATCTCGTTACTGCAGCAGTAACGAGGTTGTTCCTCGTTCCTGCGGCAGCACACATCGCTGCGTGTGACGCCGCAGGAACGAGGAAGCGCCCCTTACCTGCCTCCCGGCCGCTATGCGGAAGGAAGGAGGTGGGCGGGATGTTAGGTCCCGCTCAGCTCCGCCCCTCCGCTGCTATTGGGCGGTGGTTCAGTGACGTCGCTGTGACACCGCACGGACCGCCCCCTTAGAAAGGAGGCGGTTCGCCCGTCACAGCGACGTCGCCGGACAGGTATGTATGTGTGACCGGTCTGGGCGATGTTGTGCGGCACGGGCAGCGATTTGCCCGTGTCGCGCAACAGATGGGGGCGGCTACCCACACTGGCGATATCGGGACCGATATCGCAGTGTGTAAAGTAGCCTTTAGTTTCCACATAGAGCTTAGAAGGATTCAGCTAGTCAGTTTTTAATGACGTTAGGTCATAGACATAATGGAAAATGGAAGAATTAACTGGGCAGAAGGACTTAAAAGAAAAGTGCCTAATTACTAAGAGGCAGGTATTTGTTACCAACCTGCTTCTTATGCCCAGCGCTGTTTTCTGGCATAGAGTGGTCACAGACCACTTATTCGGGCAATTCAGTTGCTTCTGTTGATGTTGCTTTCCCAGTCTGACAGCCGGCTCACTGCTGCATATTAGCGTGATGTCGGCCGTCCTGCCCCATGTACATAGAGCGTAAAATAAACCGCCACTGTCAATAAAGACATTATTGCCGGTAGGAGTGGTCTGTAACCGCTCTGTGCTGACGAAGAACGACATGGGGCAGTAAAGGCAAGTAGCAGCTACCCGCTTGTTAGTGCTTTGGCACTTTTTTCTTCTTCTTTAAAGGGAAATACCCTTAAACGCTAAACCAGGGTTCTCCAACTCCAGTCCTCGAGGGCCGCCAACAGTGCATATTTTCAGGATTTCTTTAGCATTGCATGGGTGTTGGAATCATCAACTGTGCAGGTGAGCAAATTATCACATGTGCAATACTAAGGAAATCCTGAAAACATGCACTGTTGGCGGCCCTTGAGGACTGGAATTGGGGACCCATGCGCTAAACGTTGTCTTCTTGGTGATGAAATTTAGTTGTCTGAATTTGTCAACATGGCAAGAGCTTCTGCAGTAACCTAAGTCAGGAGAACTGTGGTTATGGTCTTCAATGTGCCTGCAAGGACTATTCATGAAAGCTCACGCTACCCAGGGATTCTATAGAATATCAGGAATATGAGTAATCCAAGAACACTCATTCAATTTTTTTTTCAATTTTTATTTTTTTCTTTCCAAACGTAACAAAAATTTTGAATGAAAAATATTCACTTTTAGGACTCGCGAATTATTACATTGTACTGCAGTTTTATCAAAATTCAAGTAGAACCCCCCAGTCTTCCAAAGATAAATATATGAAAAACCGAAAAATCACATTGTAAATGTGAATAAACCTCAGATTACGGAAAAGCCGATGCTAGGTCCAGTTTCCACAAGCCCAATCATTTCATGAGGTGAGATTAAACAAATGATTACTCATGTCATTTTTTTTCTTACTGAAAAGTTGAGAACACTCCTATTTAAAAGTCTATATCTAGCGTTCAGATAATTTCATTTTCCAAAGTCTCATGAGAAAAAACAGTGTTGCCTTACAATACTGAAATAAGACCAAATGAAAAAAAATAAATAAAAAATATTATATTATATTATAATAAGTGTCTGCTTATAGGTGCAAATCTGTTATGAATATCCAATTTAGTCCTTTACATACCAATCATTGCATTTTGTGTTGTCTGGAGCACCAATGACCACAAATAAATGTCACTTCATTGTACTGACTACTACTTTATATGGAGAATTTCTATTTTGAACACCAAGATGCATCTCTGGTAGATATGTAGATATATATTGCTTTTTCCCCCATTTTATTTTACAGACTTTAGAACTAAACAGAATTGAAAATGGGACCACAAAACAAAAAACACCAATTTATAATTCATTTATATTTGCTTAAAAATTTAGAAAAAAAACCAAACAACTTTATACTACAATGTTACATAATTCATTCTGTAAATAAAAACCACAATTTATTTTGCTTGTAACTTACCATGAATGAGTAAATTAGTTCTATTCCAGTTGCTAAAATGTAACATCACCAGCGTCACCCCCAACCCAAATTAGGGAGTACAACTAGGACTCCCAAACACAGAAAAAACAAACTACTCTATATGGACTGTGAGGGCAGTAAGGGAGTGGAACAGGCGACCACGGGAGGCAGTGAGGACAGTCAGAGAGTGGAACAGGCGACCACGGGAGGCAGTGAGGACAGTCAGAGAGTGGAACAGGAAACCACGGGAGGTGGTGAGCTCCCATCAATGGAAATCTTGAACTGGAAACTGGATAAACATAGCTGGGATGATTTAGGAAAGCCTGCACTCACAGGGGGTTGGACACGATGGCCTTTGAGGTCCCTTACAACTCTAACATTCTATGATTCTATGACTAAGTATTGGGACTTTATAGTCATTAATATGGATTTGGACCCTTTTCAGCAATAACAGCCTTCCTATTCCGGGAAGACTTCCTACAGAATTTTGTGGGTGTCTGTGGGAATTTTGTGAGGTCATACACCGATGTTTGATGAGAGCGCTTGACTCACAAGCTCCGTTCGAGTTTATTACGTAGGTGTTGGATGGGGTTCTGGTCCGGTCTCAGTGAGACTAGTCAACCACTGGTTCCGTAAGAGCAGTTCTAAAAATCAGACTTCGACGTTTGAGATTCAGTTAACAATTGGGGAGAATAAGAAATAGAAAGGCTTGTGATTTTCAATGATCTCCAAAAAGTTCTGAAGTGTCCGAATATTTATAGGCTTAATGACTATGGAAGCCCTCTGCAGAAATGTATCCATTTCTTACATGATCGCATAATAAGTATGCCAGTGGTCACCCAGCTTAGTCATATCACTCATTAGTTCTTTGTATTAGTGTGTTCTCTGAGAATTATCACACCCTATGAGATTTGGCACCGAAGACATTAAAAGGGGGGGGGGGGAATTTCCCACAAAATTCCTTTTAATCAATAGATCTTAAAATAATAATAACTTCTACAATTGGATAGGTTGAAAAAATACAAAACAAAAAAAACAAAACAAACAAACATGTATGTGTATCTATATCCATCTATGTATCTGCTATGTTCTGTGTAATGGCAGTGTCTGATCGTACAGGGACGTCGTCTGATCATACCACATCTCCTGGGCCGGAGAGGGAGCAAGATCGTATACAGGCATTATAGCACGGGATCACAACTGATTTTTTGTGAGGCAAAACATTTCCCTGTCTGTTTTTAAAACATGTTTTACGTAAAAGAGATTCTTATTTGTGATCCCGTACCATGCTTTCTTTGTGGTATGACATTAAAAAAAAAAAAACAACAAAAAAAAAAACAAAACAGTAAAATGATTTACTTCAAAAAAGGAAATCAGCTGTGATCCCCTGCTGCACATTGTTTGCACCCTTCCCGGCCCAGGAGCTGTGGTGTGATCAGACCATGTCCCTGTACTGTCAGACACGGCCATTACACAATACATAGCAAGAGACACATATCCAAGATCTCAGTACAGGAACTTTTTTTTTTTTTCAAAAAACACATCCAATTGTGGACATTATTGTTCTTCGGCGGGCTTTACACGTTGCGACATCGGTAACGATATATCGTCAGGGTCACGTCGTTATTGACGCACATCCGGCGCCGTTACAGACATCGCAGCGTGTGAACCCTGGGAGCGACGATCACCGATCGCAAAAATGTCAAAAATAGTTGATCGGTGACATCGCTCCTTTCCACAATATTGCTGCTGCTGCCGGTACAATGTTGTTCCTCGTTCCTGCAGCACCACACATCGCTGTGTGTGAAGCCGCAGGAACGACGAAAATCTCCTAACCTGCGTCCCGCCAGCAATGCGGAAGGAAGGAGGTGGGCGGGATGTTATGTCCCGCTCATTTCCGCCCCTCCGCTTCTATTGGCCGGCCGCTTAGTGATGTCGCTGTGACGCTGAACGCACCTCCCCCTTGAAGAAGGGATTGTTCGGCGGTCACAGTGACGTCGCCGACCAGGTATGTGCGTATGAAGCTGCCGTAGCGATAATGTTCGCTACTGCAGCAATCACCACATATCGCATGTGCGACGGGGGCGGGTGCTATCGCGCTAGACATCGCTAGCGATGTCGCAGCGTGTAAAGCCCGCCTAAGATCTATTGATTCAATCAACTTGAAAATGATCTGTGTGTGAAAACCCCTTTAAGCCCTTTGCTTATTTTAACTGTTCCCAATTATACAGTATATTCGCGGCTCACTGGGGAGAATGTGATTTCCCTTCTACTCCTGACATCTATAAAATGTGCGGTGAACTTACTACACATTTCATCCCCTTTGAGAGAGGAGACATGGTTGCCATAGAAACAGTATCCCCTAATACGAGGATTTTCAAGGCTACTTTTGGAGCCAGCACTAGACAGGTTAACCATTTTCCATCTCCAAAGAGATATTTGATTTCTATGCACTAGAAGTGGTGTAAAGACATCAAACTTTGTGAAGCATTTTTAGAAGATCTGCCATGATTGTCCTATGTGTAAGGAATCGGGCACTAGGCCTTCATAAGCAGCTCTCCCTGAACGCCATATTTTATCACCATATCTACATCAGGAAACTAGTGTGATTACATGGATTAATCTTCCATTTCTATTTATTGACTTCATATTGTCTGGGTGAGGTGAGGGATGGGGGCGGTTGCCCTGAGTGCATATTTCCTATGGGCAAAAAACCATATTGGCATCAACATGGCGCCAATATAGTTGGATCCCTGCTCTACCACAGTTTCTATTGTATTAGGTAAAAATAAAGTATATTTTGTAACAGGGGGTGGCACAAAGATGGTATTATTACTTTTGAGAGGGAACTCGGGGGTGGGGTCGGGGTAGTAAAGGGACATCCTTCCTTTAGAAGGGTGCATTAATACTTTTTAACGAGGGCACTTGGGGAAATGGACCAAGGGTGCCCTCTTGAGGTATTAGTACCGGGTTATGGGTGTTCTAGTTTTTTTGCCACAAGCTCTGACACAGCAGGGAGTGGCGGCATAATGCGAGGCATAGGAACATCCGCTACTCTGGTAATTGTACCAGTCATTTACACTCCTTTGCCGTTCCAGTAGTTGACATTTTGTATATATATTTTATGCAGGACATACCTTCATCCCCTGGTGCTTCCCAACCTGCCTTTTTTGTTCTTCGTCAGCTTTGTTTCCAATCAATATTTTCTGGACGCCGTCAGGTGCATACTAAAAAGAAAAGTGCCTTTTACTACGCTGATCATGATGGTGATAATAGAATACAGGCGCAATCACAAGGCTTTATTCAATGCAAAAAAGGCCTGATGGCAATATATTGCGATGTGCTCATATAGGGCAATCCCAAAATATTGTATTGCTCAATTCCAGTTTCTAAAATAACATAACATTCTGTACATGAACATCGCTTCCTGGCATTAAATGGAAGCTGTCATCAGATTTCACATTATGAACTGTATACATTTTTGAAAATATAAAAGATTTGATGAGACTGATGTACTTGCTTTGAAAATTGATATCAGAATGGATAATTATATATATATATATATATATATATATATATATATATATATATATATATATATATATATATATATATATATATACACACACATACATACATACATACATACATACAGAAATATTTGGACAGTGACACAATCTTCGCGAGTTAAGCCAGCTTTACACCTTACAATTAGGTGTGCGATCTCGTATGCGATGTGACACGCCCAGGTCGCATATGCGATTGAATGAGATTGCACATAGGTCGTTCATTTGCTGTCACACGTGCGTTAGTAGTCTATGTTAAATTGATCAATTTTGTGTGCGATCCTTTAGATCATGTGTTCTGTGACGTATGCATTGGACACCCTTTTTTTTTTTTTTATTTATTGACTTGCCAAGCGTGTGTAATGTGTAGGGATACGTTTTTACTATGTCATCTGCCATTCAGCGCTGCTACATGGCCGCTGACAGCAGACACAGACAGCCATGTAGCAGAGCTGAATGGCCGCTGACAGCAGACACAGACAGAGCCGCACTGTCAGAATGAACTCGGGTGAACTTCACCTGACTTCACGGTCATGCTGCGGCTCTGTCTGTGTCGCGCCCTGATTAGCGGTCACCTGTGAAGGATTCACCGGTGACCGCTAAACTCCTGAGTAAGTGAATTGAGCAGCCCTCTCTCATACTCACCGATCCCCGACTCTGCACGGCATTCACACTGCTCCGGCGGCTTTTACTGTTTTGAAAAAGCCGGCCGCCCATTAAACAATCTCGTATTCCCTGCTTTACCCGCCCACCGGCGCCTATGATTGGTTACAGTGAGACACGCCCCCACGCTGAGACACGCCCCCACGCTGAGTGACAGGTGTCACACTGCACCCAATCACAGCAGCCGGTGGGCGTGTCTATACTGTGTAGTGAAATAAATAATTAAATAATTAAAAAAAACGGCGTGCGGTCCCCCCCAATTTTAAAACCAGCCAGATAAAGCCATACGGCTGAAGGCTGGTATTCTCAGGATGGGGAGCTCCACGTTATGGGGAGCCCCCCAGCCTAACAATATCAGCCAACAGCCGCCCAGAATTGCCGCATACATTAGATGCGACAGTTCTGGGACTGTACCCGGCTCTTCCCGATTTGCCCTGGTGCGTTGGCAAATCGGGGTAATAAGGAGTTATTGGCAGCCCATAGCTGCCAATAAGTCCTAGATTAATCATGTCAGGCGTCTATGAGACACCCTCCATGATTAATCTGTAAATTACAGTAAATAAACACACACACCCGAAAAATCCTTTATTAGAAATAAAAAACACAAACATATACCCTGGTTCACCACTTTAATCAGCCCCAAAAAGCCCTCCTTGTCCGGCGTACTCCAGGATGGTCCAGCGTCACGTCCAGCTGTGCTGCATGAAGGTGACAGGAGCTGCAGAATACACCGCCGCTCCTATCAGCTCCACACAGTAAATGAAGACAGCCGCGCGATCAGCTGAGCTGTCACTGAGGTTACCCGCTGTCACTGGATCCAGAGGTGGATGCAGCGGTGGCCGCGGGTAAGCTCAGTGACCGCTCAGCTGATCGCGCTAGTCACCGCTGCTCCTCTCACCTCCACGCAGCAACTGAGGTGAGTAGCGCGATCAGCTGAGCTGTCACTGAGGTTACCGCTGCATCCACCGCTGGATCCAGTGACAGCGGGTAACCTCAGTGACAGCTCAGCTGATCGCCGGCTGTCTTCATTTGCTGTGTGGAGGTGACCGGAGCGGCTGTGTCTGCTGCAGCTCCGGTCACCTCCATGCAGCTGCGCTGGAAGCGACGCTGGAGCATCCTGGATTACGCCGGACAAGGAGGGCTTTTTGGGGCTGATTAAAGTGGTTAACCAGGGTATATGTTTGTGTTTTTTATTTATAATAAAGGATTTTTTCGTGTGTGTGTGTTTATTTACTGTAATTTACAGATTAATCATGGAAGGTGTCTCATAGACGCCTGACATGATTAATCTAGGACTTATTGGCAGCTATGGGCTGCCAATAACTCCTTATTACCCCGATTTGCCAACGCACCAGGGCAAATCGGGAAGAGCCGGGTACAGTCCCTGAACTGCCGCATATAATGTATGCGGCAATTCTGGGCGGCTGTTGGCTGATATTGTTAGGCTGGGGGGCTCCCCATAACGTGGAGCTCCCCATCCTGAGAATACCAGCCTTCAGCCGTATGGCTTTATCTGGCTGGTTTTAAAATTGGGGGGGACCGCACGCCTTTTTTTTTAATTATTTAATTATTTATTTCACTGCACAGAATAGACACGCCCACCGGCTGCTGTGATTGGGTGCAGTGTGACACCTGTCACTCAGCGTGGGGGCGTGTCTCACTGTAACCAATCATAGGCGCCGGTGGGCGGGTAAAGCAGGGAATACGAGATTGTTTAATGGGCGGCCGGCTTTTTCAAAACAGTAAAAGCCGCTGGAGCAGTGTGAATGCCGTGCAGAGCCGGGGATCGGGGATCGGTGAGTATATGAGAGAGGGGGATAGACTGACATGGACAGAGAGTGAGGGACAGAGATAGTGACCGACTGACAGAGATTAGTGCATGACAGACATGGTGAGGCGCTTCAGAACGCAGCTTTTCAGCTGCGCTCTGAAGCGGACCTTTTTTAAGCTGCGGTGCAGAGCGCACACCTGCGCACATAGCATCAGACACCAAAATCGTATGAGGGATGTCACACGTTACAATTGACTAGGTTCATACAACAAAACGTCCAATGTATGAGGAATAAACGACGTGTATGCGATCACCGTATTTTCATTCAATCTTGATTGCACGTAGGTTTCACACGCAAATACGTCACGAACGATGCAGGATGTGCGTCACTTACAACTTGACCCCGACGACGGATTGAAAGATCTATTGAAGCGTGTAAACCAGGCTTTAGGCTCTGCATGCCACCACATTGGATTTGAAATGAAATCTCTACAACAGAATTCAAGTGCAGATTGTAACGTTTAATTTGAAGGTTTGAACAAAAATATCTGATAGAAATTGTAGGAATTGTACACATTTCTTTACAAACACTCCACATTTTAGGAGGTCAAAAGTAATTGGACAAATAAACCAAACCCAAACAAAATATTTTTATTTTCAATATTTTGTTGCGAATCCTTTGGAGGCAATCACTGCCTTAAGTCTGGAACCCATGGACATCACCAAACGCTGGGTTTCCACCTTCTTAATGCTTTGCCAGGCCTTTACAGCCGCAGCCTTCAGGTCTTGCTTGTTTGTGGGTCTTTCCGTCTTAAGTCTGGATTTGAGCAAGTGAAATGCATGCTCAATTGGGTTAAGATCTGGTGATTGACTTGGCCATTGCAGAATGTTCCACTTTTTTGCACTCATGAACTCCTGGGTAGCTTTGGCTGTATGCTTGGGGTCATTGTCCATCTATACTATGAAGCGCCGTCCGATCAACTTTGCGGCATTTGGCTGAATCTGGGCTGAAAGTATATCCCGGTACACTTCAGAATTCATCCGGCTACTCTTGTCTGCGGTTATGTCATCAATAAACACAAGTGACCCAGTGCCATTGAAAGCCATGCATGCCCATGCCGTCACGTTGCCTCCACCATGTTTTACAGAGGATATGGTGTGCCTTGGATCATGTGCCGTTCCCTTTCTTCTCCAAACTTTTTTCTTCCCATCATTCTGGTACAGGTTGATCTTTGTCTCATCTGTCCATAGAATACTTTTCCAGAACTGAGCTGGCTTCATGAGGTGTTTTTCAGCAAATTTAACTCTGGCCTGTCTATTTTTGGAATTGATGAATGGTTTGCATCTAGATGTGAACCCTTTGTGTTTACTTTCATGGAGTCTTCTCCTTACTGTTGACTTAGAGACAGATACACCTACTTCACTGAGAGTGTTCTGGACTTCAGTTGATGTTGTGAACGGGTTCTTCTTCACCAAAGAAAGTATGCGGCGATCATCCACCACTGTTGTCATCCGTGGACGCCCAGGCCTTTTTGAGTTCCCAAGCTCACCAGTCAATTCCTTTTTTCTCAGAATGTACCCGACTGTTGATTTTGCTACTCCAAGCATGTCTGCTATCTCTCTGACGGATTTTTTCTTTTTTTTCAGCCTCAGGATGTTCTGCTTCACCTCAATTGAGAGTTCCTTAGACCGCATGTTGTCTGGTCACAGCAACAGCTTCCAAATGCAAAACCACACACCTGTAATCAACCCCAGACCTTTTAACTACTTCATTGATTACAGGTTAACGAGGGAGACGCCTTCAGAGTTAATTGCAGCCCTTAGAGTCCCTTGTCCAATTACTTTTGGTCCCTTTAAAAAGAGGAGGCTATGCATTACAGAGCTATGATTCCTAAACCATTTCTCCGATCTGGATGTGAAAACTCTCATATTGCAGCTGGGAGTGTGCACTTTCAGCCCATATTATATATAGAATTGTATTTCTGAACATGTTTTTGTAAACAGCTAAAATAACAAAACTTGAGTCACTGTCCAAATATTTCTGGACCTAACTGTGTATATATATATATATATATATATTTTTTTTTTTAATATTAGGTAGGGAAAATGTTACAGCTATTCTGACATGGACATTCAAGGTACGTACAAAAGCCTGAATAGGCCTAAAGTCTACTTGAATGGGAACTGGTTATGTGAAGAAAAAAAAAAAATGGGAAAAAAACGCTATTAACCTGGGGTTAGTCTGGAGGTTAATGAACCTGACCGGTGGCTGCACAGACAGCACTGCAGGGAGGAAATTAGCTTTACCCTTCCTGGCAGCAGTCTTCAGTTTCGTCCACAGCAGGGGGGGGGGGGGGCGAGCAGTTTCAGCCACAGAGGAAGTGGGGGGGGGGGGGGGGTGGAAGCAGTTTCAGTTATAGCGGGAGGGGGGAGCAGTTTTTTCAGCCATAGAGGGAGTGGGGGCAGTTTCAGCCATAGCGGGGAGGGGGGGGTTTGGAGCCATGGTTTGGGGTTCGGGGCATTGTCAGCCAAAGCGGGGGGGGGGGACAGATCACGTTCAGCCATAGTGGAGAGAGGTCAGAGCAATTTCAGCCATTCAGCCATAGCGGGAGGGTGGGGGGTCAGAGCAGTTTCAGCAATAGTGAGGGGAGGTCGCCGCAGTGTATAGTGACCAGCGGACGTAACCATGCCCCGCCAGCATAGCGGGGGGGGGGGGGGGATGTTGCCATGGTGGGGGTGGGGGTTCGGGGCATTGTCAGCCAAAGCGGGGGTGGGGACGGATCACTTTCAGCCATAGCGGGGAGAAGTCAGAGCAGTTTCAGCCAAAGCGGGGGGTGGGGGATCAGAGCAGTTTTAGCAATAGTGAAGGCAGGTCGCCGCACTGTCAGTCACTGCTCAGTGTATAGTGACCGGCGGTTGTAACCATGCCCCCCCCCCAGCACCGACTGACAGCCAGCTCTAGTGCAAAGCTTTAATGCTGAGCTGTCAGTCAATGCCAGGGGTGCGGTTAAGGCTGCCGCTCACTATACATCGAGAGGTGAAAAAAATTGCACCAGCACCACCGCTATGAGAAAGTCAAATGCTGTCAGGAGGATTAAAAGTTTATTTCCTCCTGGCAGTGGGCAAGTTCAGAATGCTATTAAACTGAATATTAACCTCATATGTGCAGGTTAATAGTCGGGTTTTTCACATGACAGGTTCCCTTTAATAATGTATGCGGTTTGTACTGTGAAATCTGGTGACAAATCCCCTTCATCGTAATGCATACACTAACGAGTAATTGTCATTTTAGTTTTATTTTCATAAATCAATGCACATTGAAATGAACTTTGTAATATACCTTATCAGAGAAATCTGCTTTCTCCCGCTGGACTGACTGACTATTCCAAATTCATGAGTAAAATCTGTTTCACTGAATAGAGAGACTTTCCCAAAGCAGAGATCGGAGAGGACAGTTGGTGCTTATAAAGTTCTATGGAGATCTGTAACTGTCGCTTAAGAACAGGATATCCGTCTGTCTTTTAGCTCCTCCGTCCTCCATAAAAGTTAAGCACCAACTCAACTATCATCTCTTATCTGAGTAATGGGAAGATCTGGCTTCATTAAAAACAGATTTTATAGCTTTTACCTGTGAATTGACTGCGAATGATCAGTCCAGGAGAAGAAACGTGCATATGTTTCTTATAAGATATATTACATTATTGCTTAGTTTCATCTTACTATAAATTTATGAAATGAAAATTGTTACTCTTTACACAGTGTTAACATGTTATCTGAGTAAGTTGCTAAATGGCCATATTAATTATAACCTGCCATGTAATGTATGAGATCTGTGTGTAGGAGGTGCGAGATGATCTTTAATAACAACATGCTGTTCTTCAGTGGTTGTCACTCATCCGCCTCCTCATCGCAATGCACTTAACAGTACTATCGGCTCAAAATCATTTTTTTTTCTGCAAAGCTTTTAGTTGTTCTAAGAAATGCCCTCACATTACACATGACCACAAGCAGCGAGATAATGGGGCACAACGGCAAAGCTATCAAGTGCAAATATTGAAGAATCAGATTTAGATTTGGAGATAGAGCACCTCTTCAACGCAAGGTAACATTAGAATTATAAAACTGGCCCAAAAAGCGTCTTAACTTATCTTTGTCGTTAAAGTGTAATTTAGGAACTCACGACTGTCTTATTGCCTTTCATTAGCTGTAGGAGGATCTAACATTATTGACCTGGCTCTGCTACGATGTCAATTTCTCCTTATCTTTTCCTCCAGAAACAGAAAAGTCTAAATTACCAAAAGCTGCAGTCTGTAATGGGAGCAATGAGTGATTGCGAGGAAGATGAATATCCTCCAAGTCAGTAGGTCACAGATGTAACACTTAAGACCCCAATAAACATTAAAGAGAGAGAGTCTATCAGCAGAAAGACTGTCCAAACCAAGCATAGACAAAACAATCACTGCTATTTCATCCTTCTTCTCGGCGCGATTCCTAAAACTTAACATGGACAAAACAGAGTTTATTGTCTTTCCTCCTCCTCACTCATCTCCTCCAACAAGCCTTTCCATCACACTTGATGGTTGCTCACTCTCCCCAGTCTCACAAGCTCGTTGCCTTGGAGTGACCCTCGACTCTGCTCTATCCTTCAAGCCACACATCCAAGCCCTCTTCACCTCATGCCGATTACAACTCAAAAATATCTCCCGGATCCGTGCTTTTCTTAACCAAGAATCTGCAAAAACATTAGTGCATGCCCTCATCATCTCCCGCCTCGACTACTGCAACCTCCTGCTCTCTGGCCTCCCTTCCAACACTCTTGCACCCCTCCAATCTATCCTAAACTCTGCAGCCCGCTTAATCCACCTCTCCCCTCGCTACTCCCCAGCCTCGCCACTCTGCCAATCCCTTCACTGGCTTCCCATCGCCCAACGACTCCAGTTCAAAACATTAACCATGACATACAAAGCCATGCACAACCTGTCTCCTCCCTACATCTGTGACCTAGTCTCCCGGTACCTACCTGCACGCAACCTTAGATCCTCACAAGATCTCCTTCTCTGCTCCTCTCTTATCTCCTCTTCCCACAATCGTGTACAAGATTTCTCCCGTGCATCCCCCATACTCTGGAACGCTCTACCTCAGCACATCAGACTCTCCACGACCGTGGAAAGCTTCAAGAGGAACCTCAAGACCCACCTCTTCCAACAAGCCTACAACCTACAATAGCCTTCAGCCCAGTAGACCACTGCGCAACCAGCTCTGTCCTCACCTATTGTACCATCACCCATTCCCTGTAGACTGTGAGCCCTCGCGGGCAGGGTCCTCTCTCCTCCTATACCAGTCTGTCTTGTACTGTTAATGATTGTTGTACGTATACCCTCTTTCACTTGTAAAGCGCCATGGAATAAATGGCGCTATAATAATAAATAATAATAATAATAATAATCACTGATCTCGGGGAGATCAGCCAGAGAAAACACTACAGTCAGCCAACGAGGGCGCTCAACACAGTGAAATCCTAGGTCCATTGCCCCCTGGGAAATCTGCAAGTCAAAAAAGTCCAAGGAGCCTCTGTTAGAAGTCTTGACACAGAAACTAGCCAGATATCCCTCCGGGAAGGACACAGCCAAGGGTATTCCCTTGTCATATCTTTAAACTTGTCAAAGAGTTGGATACTGACTAAAAGGGCCACTTAATATGGTGGTTACAGTGGTTTCCTAAAAAGAGCCAGTCCTTGGCTGGGTCCATCCCGGAAGGATATCTGGCTAGTTTTTGTGTCGAGACGCCTAACAGAGTCTCCACAGACTTTTTTGATTTGCATATTTCCCAGGGGGCAATGCACCTAGGATTTCACAGTGTTGAGCGCCCTCGTTGGCTGCCAGCAGTGTTTTCTCTGGCTGGTCTCCCCGAGATCAGTGATTGTTTTGTCTTGTTGGTCTACTATGCATTGCTCCCACCTAGCCAGAATCCTACTCCACACTGATGAGGGGCAATACCCCGAAACAGCTGTCTGTGGATGGATACCTGGCCTTGGTAATTCCCTGGTCATATCTTTAAACTTGTCAAAGAGTTGGATATTGACTAAAAGGGCCACTTAATATGGTGGTTACGGTGGTTTCCTAAAAAGAGCCACTCCTTGGCTGGGTCCTTCCCGGAGGGATAGCTGGCTGGTTTCTGTGTTAAGACTCCAAACAGAGGCTTCACGGACTTTTTTGATTTGCAAACCAAGCATAGGCTCACCGTGCATCACGGCAGGGCAAAACATTCAAGTGCACCTTCCCACCTGCCTGGTTTTCCACCCCCCCCCTTCTTCAAATGACAGCTTTGACTTCATAGACCCAGATAAGGGTGGAGATAGGTAGAAAACAAGCAGCTGGGAAGGTGCACTTAAATGTTTAGCCCCGCCATGATGCACCGAACGCCTGTACTTGGTTTGAACAGTCATTCTGTGCTGACAGTCCCTTTCAAGGGATTCTGTTCTTGGTTTGGACAGTCAGTCTGTTCCAACAAAGACTCCTTTGAAAGGGACTGTAGGCACAGAATGACTGTCCAAACCAAGTACAGCTGCTCGGTGCATCATGGTGTGGCCAAACAGTTTAGTGCACCTTCCCACCTGCTTGTTGTCCTCCCTCTATCTCCATCCTTCTCTGGCTCCATCATGCCAAAACTGTCAAAGAAGAAAAAGGGGGGGGGGGGGTGATGCAGTTTGAGGGGAAAAACAAGCAGGTGGTAGGGTGTACTTAAATGTTTGGCCACGCTATGGTGCACAGAACACCTGTACTTTGTTTTAACAGTAACATTTGTGCTGACGGAGTGTTTGTTACAACAGAATATGTTTCTAAACCAAGCGCTCGGTGCATCAGGGCGTGGCCGAACATATGTGCACCTTCCCACCTGCTTGTGCTCCATTTATCTCCGCCTCTCTCTGGCTCTATGACGTCAAAGCTGTCAATCAAAAGGGAGGGGGGGGGGGAGAGGAGATTAATTGATGGAAAACAAGCAAGTGGAAAGGTGCGCTTCAATGTTTGGCCACTACATGACGCACTGTGCTTGGTTTGAGCAGTCACTCTGTTGTAGAAGACATTCTTTAAAGGAGTTGTCCACTTCTCAGACAATCCCTACTCATACCTCTCGTTTGCCCCCGTAAAAAACACAAATCAGCCTATACTCCCCTCCAGTACGTCTACGATTCCAGCCATGTCTGAAATCACGTTCCCAGGACATTCAAGCAGGAAGTCAGTGTAGCATTCACTTCCTGCTCAAATGTCTGAAGGCAGGGAGAAGGAAGCCAGAACTGATTGGTTGCAGGGCTTGTGTGTTAATATCACATGGGCCCTAGGAACGCGGCTTCAGACATCGGTGGAACCATGGATGCATCGGAGGTGAGTATAGGCTTATTTATATTTATGGGGGGCAAACATGGTGAATGAGAAGGGGTTGCCAAGTCATGCACATCCACTTGGAAAGTAAAGCCACTGATGTGTATGGGGACTTCCAATAGTTGATGTTGGAGTGGGGGTGGGGGTGAAGCTAAGCCCAACGCTCATGTATGGGGTAGTCGGGAGAGATAGCTGGCTGTTGACCCAACAACCAGCAGTTCTCTTACTTATATAGCAGACTTAAATAGAGTAAGTTTAATTTTTATCTTTTTTCACAATGAAATAGTTTCACATGAAGATGAAGTTTGCAATATATCTTAACAGAGAAATCCACTTATTTCTCAAAATTCTTAATTCACAAGTAGAATTTGTGTTCAGTGAATACAGATTGTCCCATCATGGAAATAGGAGACAAAGTTCCAAAGTTTCTAGCGATCCCACCAGTGATCCTGGCCTGGCCGGGATCGCTGGAAAGTCGCTGGTGAGCTGTCAAACAGGCAGATCTGGCCAACGACGCAGCAGCGATACGGACCTGCAGAATGACTTCGCTGGTCGTTGGGGACGTGTCATACAGCAGCTATTTGACGACTCACACCTATGTTAGGAACTTGGTGTTTTGCGCTGAAGCCACCTAGGTGTCCTTTTTAAACGCCCCCCTCAGCTCCGATTGGTGATGGGTAGTACGTTCTTATTGGCGACCCCAAGCTTGGAAAGATTGGCAACAGTCGCGCTTGTATATCCTTTGTTCCTGAGCTCCTGTTGCTTAGCGGATCTTTGTAGAGTTCTCTGTGCGGCGACTCCACACTGGTTTATCTATACAGCATCAATCACATGATGCTTACCGTATAGGCTTTATAGTATTGCAGACTGGAGAACTTTCTAATGATCCGCAAACCAGCATGCTCAGGAACAAGGTAGCTTTGAAACAAAAGGACGGAAGTGCTAAAGATGCCTTTTCAGTGAAAGCTGCCCAATCAGAACGCAACAGAGACCACAAATCGGAGGTAAGGGGGCGGGAAAGGGAACGCTATAGCATGCCTGCGGGCTGGGTTCTAAGTTCTAAGTCGCTAACGATGTAGTACTAGTGTCAAACACACCGATGCATGCTGCGCAGCGAAAAACAAAAAGGACCAAAAAAATGGTCCTGAAAGATTTGTAGCGATCAGCTACCTCACAGCGGGGGCCAGGTCGCTGATGTGTGTCACACACTGCAATGTCTCTGGGGAGGACGCTATTACGTCACGAAACCGGTGACGTTACAGCGATACCGCTAGCGATGTTGCAGTTTGTAAAGGGGCCTTAACTTTCAAGAGAACTTGCAGCAGAATGTGTGTCTACCTCTGGTTCCGCTCTCCTGCTTCCTTCATATATTTTACAATTTTAACCCATGACTTGGAAGTGAAAAATCAACCCAGGAAGAGAAAGATTAAAAAGTTGTCTAACGTCACATGTACTATTGATTTAGGACAAAAACTATAACAATGGTTACCCTTAAGTGTATGGTCGTGCATGCACCAGGTTTTTTTTTTTTCTATGGAGAATAGGTTGAAATACAGCACAAACATTGTGAATGAGACTTGACAAAAGGGGAAAATCCGCAGCGTATTAATATTCTGCGCAGATTTGAAATTCACAGCACGTCGATTTATATTCCGGATTTCACCGTTGCATAATTTACTGCAATTGTCACACTGCGGAATTTTCGATACTGTTACAGTAATTTTAAGATGTCAAACTTAAGTTTTATCATTTCATAACAGTTAGAATAAAACGTACCTCATCTACATCGCTGGCCCACTTCATTATATGCTGGTAGGAGCGTTCACTTGTTATGTCATATACTAGAAATATTCCCTTTAAAAATAGAAAAAGAAACTTATGCGAAAAAGTGGTAAACAATATTCCAAATACAAGTTTTGCATTGAGAACATGAACACCAAGTTATGAATAATGAAGGTTACCGGCTTCTGATAAGATCGGGAAATGCCAGCACTCGGAGGCTGTTGCAGGGACCTCAACTGATTAGAATGAAGGGATTGAGGTACTCACCTAGCACCGTACAGGATCTTAAAAAAGTATTCACATCCTGTACTTTTTCACGTTACACCCACAAACTTAAAATTTGTTTTGTTGGGATTGTATGTGATAGCAACACTACCTAGCAAGTACTTGTGAAGCGTAAAGCATCGATTTCTTACAAAATTCTAAAAATAAAAAACTGAAAATGGCGACGTGCATTTGTATTCAGCCCCCTTCAGTCAATACTTTGTAGGATCACCTTTGGCTGCAATTACTGCTGCAAGTATTTTGGGGGACGTCTTTACCAGCTTTGCACATTTGGAGCCAAATTGTTACCATTGTTTATTTACAAAATGTCTGTAGCTCCGCAAGATTGGAGATGTCTGAACAGCAATTTGTCACAGATTTTCAACGGGATTTAGGTCTGGACTGAGACTGGACCATTCACACATGAATATGATTTGATCTAAACCCTCTTTTGTAGCTCTGGCAGGAGGTTTAGGGTTGTTGTCCTGTCCTCCTGGAAGGTGAACCTACAGCCCAGTCTCAAATTTTATTTTACAGCCTCAGACAGGGTTTCCTCCAGGATTGCCCTATATTTAGGTCCATCCCTCTTCCCATTAACTCTAACCAACTTTCCTGTCTCTGCTGAAGAAAATCCTTCCCACAGCAGGATGCTGCCACCACCATGTGTGATAGTGGGGATGGAGTTTTCAGGGCGATGTGCAGTTTATGTTTTCTGCCACACAGAATTCTACTTTGGACTCATCTGACCAGAGCATCTTTTACCACATGCTTGTTATGTCCCATGTATTGCTTTTTGCAAATTGCAAACAGGACTTATGACTTTTTTTCAAAAAGGTCTTCTTGCCACTCTTAAATAAAGGCCAGATGTGTGGAGTATCAGACTAATAGTTGTCCTGTGGACAGATTTACCATTTGAGCTGTGAATCTCTGCAGCTCTTTCAGAGTGGCCATGGACCTCTTTAATTAGTTCTCTCCTTGCTTGGAATGTTCGTTTCGGTGGACAGCAATGTCTTGGAAGGTTTAAAATTGTGCCACACTCCTTCCATTTTTGAATGACTGATTGATCAGTTCTCCATGAGATGTTCAGAGCTTGGACTATTTTATAGCCTAACCCTGCTTTAACTTTTCTCCATAACTTTATCCCTGACCTGTCTGGTGTGTTCCTTGGTTTCCATGATAGTTTGATCCCTAATGTTCTCAAACCTCTGAGGCCTTCACAGAACAGCTCTAGTGATACTGAGAATACATTACATGTGGACTCAAATTGCTTATTAGATGACTTCTGTAGGAAATTGGTCACCCAGGATTTTATTTGGGGGTATCAGACTAAGGGGGCTGAATACAAAATGTGGCAATTTTCAGATTTATATTCTTAAAATATTTAGAAAAGCATGTACCTTTATTTATAAGTCACAAATACTTGCTACTTATGTTGGTATCACAAGAAAAATCCCAATAAAAATATATTTAAGCATGTGAAAAAAAAAAAAAAAGAAAGAAATGGGGTATGAATAGTTTTTCAAGGCATTGTATGTTTGCATATTGGCCACAAATCTGTAACTGTAAGTCACTGTAGTGAAGTCCACCAGCACTCAAGGGACAGTATTATATATCACGTGAACACTGCAGCCTGTCTGTGGCTGCTGATGGGCTGCAGTGTTTACACTTCCCTTGTCCAAGGTTTTTAAGCATAGAAATTTCACAGACATAGCTGGAACACACACAAAAAAAACTAAAACAAAAAAAGCCTCTAAAAAACACATTGAAAGAAAGCCAGCGGAAACGGCTGCCGATGTGCATGAGGGCTTCCTAACTGTTGAGAAGAGGATCAAGCAGTTATATTTTTAGCAATAAAATTTTGCATGGGGGGGGACAGTATTAAAAATGGGGTGTCCGAGTAGCGAAAAAGTCTAAAGGGTGCTGTACACGCTGCGACATTGCTAACAATATATCGTCGGGGTCACGTAGTCAGTGACGCACATCCGGCGCCGTTAGCAACATTGCAGCGTGTGACACCAAGGAGCGACGATCAACGATCGCAAAAATGTGAAAATCGATGCTCGTTGACATGCTGTCCAGTTCCCAAATATCGTTGCTGCTACAGGTGCGATGTTGTTCGTCGCTCCTGCGACAGCACACATCGCTATGTGTGACACCGCAGGAACGATGAACATCTCCTTACCTGCATCCACCGGCAATGATCAAGGAAGGAGGTGGGCGGCATGTTCCGGCCACTCATGTCCGCCCCTCCTCTGCTATTGGATGGCTGCCGTGTGACGTCGCTGTGATGCCGCATGAACCGCCCCCTTAGGAGTCAGATCGCCGGCCAGAGCGACGTCACAGGAACGGTAAGTCCGTGTTACGGGTGTTAGCGATGTTGTGCGCCACGGCCAGCGATTTGCCCGTGACGCACAACCGACGGGGGCAGGTACACTCGCTAGTGATATTGGTACCGACATCGCAGCGTGTAAAGTGCCCTTAAGTCATTGTGATTCTCCACTTTGCCAAATCCATGCTATGATGAAGCAGAATATATGTTGAACAGTGTGTTTCCTTAGCCAGTGAGCATAATGTAATCAGGCCTACAGCAGTATCTATTGTCCTGTATCTATGGGGTTGTGTGTATACTGTTTCCCTCCGCAGGGGGCTGACCTAGGGAGAGGTGTAGGAATCAGCCACATGTACAGGGGGTTAGGGAGTTAGTTTATGCTGTGTCTGGTGAAGGGCTAGGATCTGTTGCTGCGGCCAGGTCCTGGTGCCCGTGTATGGACTATTGGACATTGAAGATCAGCTGCCACGCTGCTGGATTTAAGGAACTCATCTGAGGACTGTTGTTGCATTGTCCTTGGTGTCGGATTATCGGGTGGCGCCTCCGAACCCTGTTCTTTTGTTGCAGATTCTAAGGAACTATATTGATGTTTGGTGGCATCTTCTCCCAATCCCAATAAAGTTCCTTTAGATTATTCACCGGCCTACTGTCTCTGCCTGCTCAGTCACACACCCAGTCACAATAGGCTCAGTAGGTTTTCTTGCCTATGTAACATGACCGTGACATTTACTCATCACGATACTTTAGTTTTGCTTTTAAGACAACTGAAAGTTCACCCTGCAGGTTGGTCCTAAGGACAGACATTCAGCCACGATGAACATTAGAGGTTAAAGCAGTTCTTCCAGCCATGGCTTGTAAATAGACACAAAAGGAACTCTGTTTTATCGTCCATAACAAATGGCAACATTTATGTACAGCATGCCCCATTAAATTAATGGTAATAAATGAAGCATGGGGACAGCCCTCATCAAAATTACTAATACAAATGATACCATTTGTGATAATGCATGAACAAGCAATATTTAGATAGCCAGCCAGCGCATAAAAGTGAAATTTATACTTGAATGTGTTGCATGCACCAGTAACTAAATTAACCAAAAATATGTGTTTTGCTATCTTTTTACAGTGTTCAGGTAAATAAGTGTTATTAAAGCTTAAAATATATACTGTATTCCACATTACAGTTTGTGGATACAGTTTACCTATGGGAATGGTCTCGTAACTAGTGATGAGCGGGCACTACCATGCTCAGTACTCTTAACTAGTACCCCCCGACGTACGTTTCCAAGTATTCTTCCTCAGGGGGCGTGACACACGCCCCCTGAGGAAGAATACTTTGAAACGTACGTCAGGGTAGAGGGACGATACAGCACTTATACTTTTGGTAATTATTACTGCTTTTTAGCACATTAGCACCTTATATTTTCGGCTAATTAATTGGTTAAATTTAGCTGAATACTCTGCCGTACCTTGCTGTTTGCCTTTATGTTGAGACTTTATAGTAATCACCGTGCATATATCTAGATCTCTGATGATTCAGTGTTTTTTCCGTTGATTTTCATGTGACTGTTTAAAAGTTAGCACTTGCACCTTGCACTTTGTCTTATTTAGAGATTTATTTCACTCCTATTTTTTTTATTTTTTGAGCAGTCAGCACATTGCACTTTGCTAATTTATAATTTTTTGCACTATCTATGCACTTTAAAGTGCTCTGATCACAAGTGTTATTATTTTTATTCTATATATTTATATATTTATGCATTCTGGCCTCTGGTTTGTAAATTATCAATTATTTCATTTTTTCACCGTCATACCAAGAATATTATTTCTATAAAAAAAATTTAAATTATTTTTAATGCATGAAGATCATTAGGAAAACACTATCTATATTCATATTTATATTATAATCTTTTTGCATGATTTCTAATAGAATATATTGCTTCATGTGATTTCTACTTATTTATTTGATAAACAGTTCGGCTTTGTATATATTCTGGTGCACGTTTTATTGTTATTCCCTCGTTTTTAAGCATCATTACTATTATTATTACCATTTTTTATCATTGATATGCATACTTTTAATATTTATTTAATAGATGAAACTTATTGAAATCACTGTTTTTCTTGTGGAGATTTTTTGCTCCTCAAAAGTTGTTTTGAATTTTGCTAACAGTGAATATTGAATTCAGACCTTTGTTGTTAATCATGCTCAGTACTCGTAACTAGTGATGAGCGGGCACTACCATGCTCAGTACTCGTAACTAGTGATGAGCGGGCACTACCATGCTCAGTACTCGTAACTAGTGATGAGCGGGCACTACCATGCTCAGGTGCTCAGTACTCGTAACTAGTGATGAGCGAGCACTACCATGCTCAGGTGCTCAGTACTTGTAACTAGTGATGAGCGGGCACTACCATGCTCAGGTGCTCAGTACTCGTAACTAGTGATGAGTGAGCACTACCATGCTCAGGTGCTCAGTACTCGTAACTAGTGATGAGTGGGCACTACCATGCTCAGGTGCTCAGTACTCGTAACTAGTGATGAGCGGGCACTACCATGCTCGGGTGCTCAGTACTCGTAACTAGTGATGAGCGGACACTACCATGCTCGGGTGCTCAGTACTGGTAACTAGTGATGAGCGAGCACTACCATGCTCGGGTGCTCAGTACTCGTAACTAGTGATGAGCGAGCACTACCATGCTCGGGTGTTCAGTACTCGTAACTAGTGATGAGCGGGCACTACCATGCTCAGGTGCTCAGTACTCGTAACTAGTGATGAGCGGGCACTACCATGCTCAGGTGCTCGGTACTCGTAACTAGTGATGAGCGGGCACTACCATGCTCAGGTGCTCAGTACTCGTAACTAGTGATGAGCGGGAACTACCATGCTCAGGTGCTCAGTACTCGTAACTAGTGATGAGCGGGCACTACCATGCTCAGGTGCTCAGTACTCGTAACTAGTGATGAGCGGGTACTACCATGCTCAGGTGCTCAGTACTCGTAACCAGTGATGAGCGGGCACTACCATGCTCGGGTGCTCAGTACTCGTAAGTAGTGATGAGCGAGCACTACCATGCTCAGTACTTGCAACTAGTGATGAGTGGGCACTACCATGCTCAGGTGCTCTGTACTCTTAACAAGCAGTTGCATGCTTGGATGGGCACGACTTGTGTACAGTGTATAATGGAGGTCAATGGGAGCTTGAGCATTTTTTCAGAAGATCTTCAGAAAAATGCTTGAGTTCCACATTGACTTTCATTATACTTAGTACAGGAGTCAAACCCGTCCAAGCATCTGACTGCTCGTTACTAATGATGGGCGAGCATGGTCAGCACTCAACAGAGCATTAGGATGCTCGGCTGAGTATCACGGGTGCTCGGATGCAACATCCGTGAAACAATTCACACAACGCATCATTGCATGATGTGAGCAGCCACCCCAGTAAGAGCCACTTGCAGTCTCTCGAATGGCTATCAGTCAGAATCAAAACTGTTTTTTAATGTAGTGTGTCAAATCCCCCACCCCCATAAAAAAACAAAAAAACAAAAACAAAAAAAAAAACATGCTCCCTCTCTGTAAATGCTCAGTTTATGACTGTATGTGGGCGGAGAGCCGAACTGGCCATTGACTTCCATTATACCAGTTACTCGAATTGAGCCCTTTCAGAGCGTCTGACCTGCTCAACTTGAGTAATGAGCACTCGAGCATTTGAGTGCTCGCCCATCACTATTCATTAAGAGTACCAAGCATGGTAGAGCTCGCTCATTACTACTGATTAGGCAATAATGGAGAATTTGATGCTCATGTACAATATATCTATTATGAGGTTTACTCCAAAAACAAAAAAAAGGAACACAATGCTATTTATAAAAAGTATAGGCTATATATAAACCCCTAAAATTAATCTTTAAAAGGGGACTGTCCGCACAAAAAAACTGCTCAGACAAAAGCACAGATGCTCTGTGCACCCTTGGTGTAGAGAAACAGCTCAGTGCATCTCTCCACCTAATTGTTTACCATCGGTCTTTGCCATTCTGTAACTTAAATTGACTGCTTTAGCATAACAGGAGTGACAGGAAGGCAGCAATGGGTGGAAATCAAGCTAGTGGGAAAGTGCACTGTAGAGTTCAGCCACACCACGGGTGTGTAGAGTGTCCTGAGGCTCCGTCACCACAGGGAATTGCATGGTTTAAGTTGTAATTCTCTCCCGGTTGAGAAGAGGTTAATCACTGGTTTCTGCCACTCACATAGAACATCTACCATGAGTCACCACATACAGGAAGCCAGACTGCAGGTGGGCACCATAGGAAGGGTAATTCCCCCAGCACCGCTGAGTCATTCCTGAGGTGGGGGCTGCTCTCAGTGAGTAGAAAGACAAAACAGTTTTACTTTTAGTCACAGAACAGTCTAAGCAAAGGAGCAACAGGTCCTCTGGGGGGGAGCTCCCCTCAGGGGGGACCACCCGGGATGCATGCCTAGGAGCTATATCGGGAAGGAGGAAAAAGTGCCAGAACATCTTGGGACTTGTAGTACCATGACTACTATAGAGAGTGCTTCACAAAACGTCTATAGCTATGATGGGCCCGACTGGAAGAGGGCGAGAGACAGAAGCGACTGGTGGAGATGCTGAGACACAGGAGACATGGCAGCTGGGAGGGAGCTTAACTGCTTCCACAGTGCCAGTGCAGTCGGGGAGCAGAACCCTCGGTTGGGGGAACCTTCATGGACAAACAAATCTGCAGGGTTTGGGGATTTCATGTCCCATCGCCTTCCACCCAATTTGCTGGAGCACAGTGACTTATAGGATCCGGGGGTCGGGTTTACAGCCAGGCCCCACGGCGAGGACCCGCGTCACCTGCATACGGGACAGGACACTTCACACAGACAGCGGAGTCCCCAAGTTGCTTCATGCCACGGGGAGCCATCAGTGCAAGGAGGAGCAGTCAGCGCAAGCAGTCATGCCACGGGGAGCAGTCAGCGCAAGGAGGAAGGTCTCTCACATTTCCACAGACACCGGTGATTGTCTCTGATTCACCCAGGACCGGCTGGAGTCCATCCATGGTGGCGGAAAGCGGCACCTCCAGGGACCTTTAAAAAAAGTGAGTAAGAAGAACTTTGAACCGCAGCCCCAGTATAGTCCTTGTCATTGCCGGCGCCTCCGCCCCTGCTCTTCAGCGCTGTCATCCGTCCCTATCATTCTAATGTTCCCTGGGGCTCGCTCTACCTTTGGGGAGCTGGACTATCTGGGCTGTGTTAACATCAGCCCTGGAGGAGAGCAACATCTCGCAGCCCCCCGTTCCCATCCAACACCGCTCCTGGAAGAGGAAAAGTCGCAGGAAGAGTTCACGGCTGAGAAGGCCGGGACCCCTGTCGCCACTGAAACCGGTGACACGCTTCCCAGAGACCCTTCACCCTCCTTCCATCCCCCTTTACACTGGACGTTTGTCCTTTACATGCAGCTGAAGGAGCCACAGAGCCGGGTCAGGCCAGTCACACCAACCCCACAAAACCACTGGCCCGGTGACGAGTAACCCCTGAGGCCCGGTGGGGCACTACAGGTGTACCGAGCGTCTATGCTTGGATTGAACAGTCATTTTGTCCTGAGAAAGTCCTCACTCAAACATCTGTGAAATCAAAATGTCAAAATAAATTTCTCATTTACCAGATTAAAATACAAAAAAATGAAATAAAAAAAAAAAAAAAAAAAAAAACAACCCACCCCTTTTTCTAATTTATTAACCCCACAAATACCCAGATTTGACATAATCCACACAAGGTCTCAACGATCCCAACTCTGCTGCATCCTGAAATCACATTGTGCGGGTACAGAGCATGACCGCAAGGTATGGCTGCAGTCAGAGACTGACTCAGTGCTATCACCATTCATAGCTGCAGCTCAGGTTATGTGCGGTCACAGCTGGAGGTTCCCCTCGTACCCCACCTGTGACCACAGGTAACTCACCTCCAGTGACCTCACCTCAGGTTAACTGAGCTCAAATCAGACCTACATCTCCTGACAGAAATACGTAATTTTGCAATGTATCATCATGGCGCGCTGCTTGGACACTCTTCGCGCATGTGCAGACAGAGACGTGGGCCGTTGGCTGCCACACAAGATGGCACCGAAACACACATCTGCACACGGGAAAAACCCTTGTGGGCCTGCTGTGGAGCTTCCAGGAAACCAGCGCTGGCGCAGCAGGGCCAGTGCCGCTGCCTGTCTCAACCAACCAAGGCTGGGTAAGCTTCTATCTTCCTCTTTAAACCACTATCTTCATCCAGAGGTTCCCCATTCAAGGACAGGAACTAAACTGGTGAGGGGAGAGGTATCACTCTTTTTATCCTGTAGGTTTCCTGTCCTTGAAGTGTAGATCCCCTCTCTTGTGGTGCGGTCATAGGTGTTTTGAAAAAAGAAAAAAAAACAAAAAAATTAAGGCTTTTTTTGCCAGAAGATGCAGATTTGATGGTGAAATTTATACATCAAATTCCTGTACCAAATTTGCATTTTCTGGCAAAAAAAAAAAAAAAAGGAACGGTTTTCTGCCAGGAGATGACCCGCAATCCGACAGCGGCTTTAAAGTCAAAGTGCTGAAGGATTGTCAGACCAGCATCACTTTCACTATGAATCTGCTGCCAGACTGTTGGATTGCGGGTCACAGCCGTGTCTCACAATCCGGCAGTCAGGTAACCAGAGGTCATACTGTGGGGTCCTGGCTGTGACCTCTGGTGAACTGAATGCTGTCACTGCTCACTGCTGGGCTCTCCCCGCTGATGTCAGTAATTCCCAGAGCCTGAAGATAGTGGACACGTTTCCCCTCTCTGCAAGCACCGGATGAAGCAGAGGTGAGGATAGTCGAGGAAATTTGTATGGATTATGTCAGAACTTAAAGGGTGTTTTGAGGGTTAGTAAAGGGGTGAAAGAGGTGGTGTGTATTTTTTTTATTTCAAATATAGGATTTTGTGTGTTGGTTTTATATCTTTTCACTTACAAAATTAGTAAAGGGGATGTCTCGGAAGTCTCCCATTACTAATCTAGAGCTTAATGGCAGCTGTGAGCTGTCATTAACCCTTTATATTACCCCTATTGCCACTGCTCCAGGGCAATTGGGTGGAGAGGGGAAAGCTTGTAATTGTCACATTTTTTTATCCATATCCATCGTGCCTCCTGTCCTGATATACCAGCTCCCACCTGTCTGCTTTACTCTGGCTAGAAATTAAAAATGGGATGGGAACCCTATGTCTTACTCATCAACCTTAATCAGTGGCCCCTAAACAGAGTGACTGCAGCATGATCCTCTGGGACACAAGGCATGTATAACTATTCTGCTCTTACTACTATTTTGCTTCCACTACAGTCCAGTAGCACTTACTACGGCCATTTTACAGCCCCAATAGTCTCGTCCCCATTGACCTATATAGGGTTCATTGTTTGGAGTTAAGTTCGGCGTCACGTTCGCTCATTGATCCAGATTTTTTTTCCGTGTTGGGTCGGCGGACCCAAATATCCAAAAATGTGCTCATCACTTGTCTTGTCAATTAGTCAAAACAGCAATTGGCGCCTTTTAATAGCAACCATGACCCAAATTTGGTGGTTTTGTTTATTACAGGATATAACCAGCTCTTAATGAACATTTAGACTCAGTGTTTATTGCTAAGATTTGAAGTAACAACTAAAAGTTTCTTGTTCTGACAATATGACAGAATGATCAACAATAAAGTGGGCTTTACACGCAGTGACATCACTAGCGATGTCGCTGGTGAAAGCACCCGCCCCCGTTGGTGGTGCGTCAGGGCAAATCGCTGCCCGTGGCGCACAACATCGCTAGGACACGTCACACGGACTCACCTGCCTAGCGACGTGGCTGTGACCGGCGAACCACCTCCTTTCTGAGGTGGCAGTTCATGCGGCCTCAGTGACGTCACACGGGAGCTGTCCAATAGAAGCGGAGGGGTGGAGAGCAGCCGAAGGCAAGACACGCCCACCTAGTTGCTGGAGGACGCAGGTACGGTGATGTTCCTCGTTCCTGCAGTGTCACACATAGCGATGTGGGCTGCCGCAGGAACAACAAACAACCTGCATCCTGCAACAGCAACGATATTTGGGATTTGAACGACGTGTCAACAATCAGGTAAGTAATTTTGATCTTTAACGGTCGTTCGTAGCTTTCACACACAATGACGTCGCTAACGAGGCTGGATGTGCGTCACGAATTCCGTGACCCCAACGACATCTCGTTAGCGATGTTGCAGCGTGTGAAGCCCGCTTAAGAGTCATGGTTCTAAAAATTGATACGAGACAAACTTTTAAAAAATATATATAAATCCTCCCTATTTATGAATTGCAGCTGTTTATTAGGTTTAACCAGTCATCTGTGGACAGGATAGGTGAGGAGCGTCTTATCGCAGATGGCCCCCACCACTAGGGCACCCCAGAGTTTTCCTTAATTCTAATTTCCCTTTAGTTTGTAAAGGCAACGTGCATACTGAACCTCCGATCCATTTAAAACTACTCCTCAGTGCGGTAGTGCGAATAATAAGGAACCGCCGTGCTACTTAATGTAGGAGTCCCTGTGGAACGGCTTCTAGCGATCTAACATTTATCACCAATTCTGTAGAGAAGTTGATAAATGTGCTTGATTGAAAAGCCCCTATAAAAAGTAGAAGCATCATTAAACAAGAATTACTGAATGACAATGATTTCTAGGAAAAGGACACTGTAAAAATACAATAAAACATGCTTCTAGTATTTTGGCCTAACAGAAAAAAATAAATAAATTAAATTGTAAAACCTAATAAAAAAAAAAATTGACTGCGGCAATCAGGATTAAACTTGTATTTTCTAAATGAGATAAGACTAGTGTTGAGCGACTACTTAACTATTCATACGCGCTATACTCCTAAATACTAATACTCGCGTCTTCATTCTGAATAGCGCGTGCAATGCAAGTCAATGGGGAAAAACTCGCAATGTAATGAGTAACCCGAATGTCGTACTATTTGTGCGAGTAGCAAATAGTGCAGAATTCGGGTTACTCATTACATTTCGGGTTTTTTCCCCATTGACTTGCATTGCACACACTATTCGGAATGAATACGCGAGTATTAGACAGTACTCGTTATGAGTACAGCGAGTACAAATACTTAGGTACTCGCTCAACTCTAGATAAGACATCTGATCCATTGTTATGGTCAACATTCACCTCACCCCAACTTCCTCACTGGATGCCATTAATTATTTCTGCGTTCTAATTCTTTCATAGTCTTCTTCCGAGAGCCACAGTTTTTTGGGTGATTTTTCTTTGTTTTTTTAGGGGGGGGGACAAGATGTAGATTTGAATTACACCCATTTACTATACAAATATACTTTAATAATTAAAAAAAACAAAAACAAAATGGGATAATAAAACATTTTTGCCATTATACACTTTGGGTTGTGAATGCACCACCATTCATTGCTCAATAAAATGGACCTGAAACGTGGCTCCCCAGGTCAGTAGGAATTACAGCAATACCACAATGCATTTATTTTATTATTATTCTGGGATCTTAAACAATTCAGAGCTCTGTATATATATATAAAAAAAAAATAAAATAAATAATTATATTTAGTTCTGGAGACTCAATTTTTTCATTATTTTGTTGATGGACCTGTGGAAGGACTTGTGTACCGCCCCGCACTCGGCTGCAGCGAAGCCGCTCGGATCCGGGCTCGTTTGTGGGTGGCTTGAGCGCCTCCGGACCCGGGGGTCACTTCGCTCTGAAAGGAGCTGGCGCTTTGAAGGGGGACGTAGGTTTACGGCTGTGGTTTTTGTTTAAGTTCGTGACGCCACCCACAGGATGTGGTGAATGTGGACACCACCGCTGCTGTTTACTAGGCACCCGGGAAAGATGTTGCGCAGCAAGGTGTTAATCCCTCCGTGGGTAGGGGTGATGGCCCAGTGACCCGATTGGGTAGAACGGGCTGGTGTGGTGTAGGGCAGTGTGCGGCCTGAGGGCACAGTGCTACTCACGATGATTGACACACACGAGTCTCTGGTAAACCAAGATGATGGTGGTCGGTGCCCGCAGCCGGCTGCGTCTGGTCCCCCACCCAGTTTGGTGGTCTCTGCCTCTTTCCTGCACCTGCTTGTGTTGTTATGGGCTGCCCGCGCTTCAGCGACGGGAGCCCGCTCCCGGCTTTGTGGACGTTGGGAGAGCCAGTTGCCCGCAGATGCTGGCCCGTGGGATCTCTCTGCCTGTGCTTTCTACCCCCTTCGGTGGGCTGATGTCTTCAGTTGGGACTTGGTTGGGAAAGTACCTAAAGTCCAGGCCTCAATCAGCTAATTAACTTTGTCCGGTAGATTCTGGACCTCGTTTCAGGGTCTGAGTACCCCCCTTTTGTGCTCCGGTTTCCAGTTGGTTCCCCGGTTCGGTACTGGAGGGCCACTACCCTGTCCCGGTCCCTTACGGTTCCACCGAGCAGTCTTCCCGGCTCCTGCAGGCTGAGGCCACCATATGCCTACTAGCCAAGGTACCAGGGCTTCGACCCAGACACCTGTCAGTTAGTTGCAGACCTGACACACAGGCCTGCCTCCACTTCACCTCCGACTACAACTCTCTCCGAACTCAACTGCTGTGTTTCCTGCCTCAGGCTCTCTGAACTCCTCGGTGGGTGTGCCAACCGCCTGGCTCCGCCCCCCTGGTGTGTCCATCAAGCACTGAGGGAGGCGACTAGGGTTTATGGTTTGGCCTGTGTTACCTAGTGTGGGACTGGTGTTGTGTGGGGCGCTATCTGTGACTACCAGGCTAGACACAATTGCATTTTTACATGTCGAGTTGTCATTTTTGATGATGCCATTATAGACTACATTTGATACCTTTATTACTTTTTTATGCAGGAATTGAATTATTTCCAGCATTTTGACTTTTTCTTCTTTATATCTTTTATGCTGTATATGTCAATTTAATATATTTTTACGGCTCAGACCCTACAACTCAATTTTTTTTCTTAGGTTTCTAAGTGGAAAAGGGGGGGGTAAAAAGATCTAAATATTTAAATTTATTTAATATTAATTACTAGTGATGAGCGAGCACCAACATCCTCAGGTGCTCACAATACTAATTAAAGAGCAGTGAGACACTCCGATCGGCACAACTCGTGTATAGAGTATAATGGAAGTCAATGGGGAACATTCAATTGGGAAAACTTCCAGAGAAAATACTAGGATCTCCTTTAAAAAGATCCCATATTAAGAAGATTTATTCTATCTGAACCTAACATCACATTCCTAAAAGGAGCCAAAAGTAAAGAATATCATTGTGCTAGAGGAGGAGAGGAGCGGACAGAGGAGGAGAGGAGGAGAGGAGCGGACAGAGGAGGAGAGGAGGAGAGGAGCGGACAGAGGAGGAGAGGAGGGGACAGAGGAGGAGAGGAGGAGAGGAGGGGACAGAGGAGGAGAGGAGGAGCGGAGGGGACAGAGGAGGAGAGGAGGAGCGGACAGAGGAGGAGAGGAGGAGCGGACAGAGGAGGAGAGGAGCGGACAGAGGAGGAGAGGAGCGGACAGAGGAGGAGAGGAGCGGACAGAGGAGGAGAGGAGCGGACAGAGGAGGAGAGGAGCGGACAGAGGAGGAGAGGAGCGGACAGAGGAGGAGAGGAGCGGACAGAGGAGGAGCGGACAGAGGAGGAGAGGACAAGAGGAGCGGACGGAGGAGGAAAGGAGGAGGGGAGGAGAGGAGGAGAGGCGCGGACAGCGGACGAGAGAGGCGCGGACAGCGGACGAGAGAGGCGCGGACAGCGGACGAGAGAGGCGCGGACAGCGGACGAGAGAGGCGCGGACAGCGGACGAGAGAGGCGCGGACAGCGGACGAGAGAGGCGCGGACAGCGGACGAGAGAGGCGCGGACAGCGGACGAGAGAGGCGCGGACAGCGGACGAGAGAGGCGCGGACAGCGGACGAGAGAGGCGCGGACAGCGGACGAGAGAGGCGCGGACAGCGGACGAGAGGCGCGGACAGCGGACGAGAGAGGCGCGGACAGCGGACGAGAGAGGCGCGGACAGCGGACGAGAGAGGCGCGGACAGCGGACGAGAGAGGCGCGGACAGCGGACGATAGAGGCGCGGACAGCGGACGAGAGAGGCGCGGACAGCGGACGAGAGAGGCGCGGACAGCGGACGAGAGAGGCGCGGACAGCGGACGAGAGAGGCGCGGACAGCGGACGAGAGAGGCGCGGACAGCGGACGAGAGAGGCGCGGACAGCGGACGAGAGAGGCGCGGACAGCGGACGAGAGAGGCGCGGACAGCGGACGAGAGAGGCGCGGACAGCGGACGAGAGAGGCGCGGACAGCGGACGAGAGAGGCGCGGACAGCGGACGAGAGAGGCGCGGACAGCGGACGAGAGAATGGATAGCAGTTTTAGAGGTTAGACTTTGATAATTGTTTTAAAGTGGATTTTTCCCCCTCTAATAAACATCCTATGCTTTCATGTCTTGAGATGGGGAAAAAAAAAAAATGAAAAAATCACATTAAAAATATGTAGCATTAAATAAAAGGACAAGTTCTATGACCTTGAATTTACCCTAAGCTACAGATAGCATAGCCTTGTGTCGCCAGCTCTTCGAGGTAGCCTTTGGCAAATCTCTAGCGAGGCCAATTATACATCCAGCATTGCTGCACGTCTCAGCTGCAGAGGCCGAGCACATTAGGAATGGTGTGCAAAGCTGAGCCACCTGGGGCAATGTTCAATGCACAATATTCAGGTACAGCTACATATATATAAAAAAAAAAAAAAAAAAAAAAAAAAAAACACCATCAAATCACGAAACCAGCATCAAAATGTCAGCTTAGAAGCAGGTTATATAATAAAAACACAATTACAGGAGGCTATAAAGTAGTGAACAACTCCTTTAGGCTATGTGCGCACGTGTGCGCTCTGCACCGCACCTAAAAGGTGCGCTTCAGAGCGCAGCTGAAAAGCTCCGTTCTGAAGCGCATGGTGCCGGCAGAGAACGTGCGCCCTGCATGCTGCCTCTCCCTATAGACAGCATGCAAACCGCACAGAAGAAGTGACATGTCACTTCTTAGAACGCAGCGATTCGGGCAGCAGCCGAATCGCTGCGTTCTAATAGGCCACGTGCACACGGCTCCTGCACAATCTCCATAGACTGTGCAAGGGACACGTAACTGCATGCAATACGCACATGTGCGCACATCCCCTTAGGGATGTCCTAACCGAGTAATAGCAGTGACCAGGTTTTTGCCACCTAATAGGACAGTAGAATAATGCAGGGGCAGAGACCCGGATTCCAGCGGTATCACTTAAACGGCTGCTGACTGTAGTTTTGATTTTAAAAAAATAAATAAATAATATACACTATTTTATTAGCAGGTCATTATTATTAGAGGACTAAAGGCCCCGTTACACGCAACAATGTATCTAACGATATATCGCCGGGGTCACGGATCCCGTGACGCACATCCGGCATAGTTAGCGACGTCGTTGCGTGTGACAGCAAGGAGCGACTGTTAACGATGGAAAATACTCACCAAATCGTCCATTGTTGACACGTTGTTCCTTTTTAAAAAATCATTAATTGTTGCAGGATGCAGGTTGTTCGTCGTTCCCGAGGCAGCACACATCGCTATGTGTGACACCCCGGGGACGATGAACTACAGCTTACCTGCGTCCTCCGGCAATGCGGAACGAAGGAGGTGGGCGGGATGTTACGTCCCGCTCATCTCCGCCCCTCCGCTTCTATTGGGCGGCCGCTTAGTGACGTCGCTGTGACGTCGCACAAACTGCCCCCTTAGAAAGGAGGCGGTTCGCCGGCAACAGCGACGTCGCAGGGAAGGTAAACCGTGTGACGGCTCCAAACGATTTTGTGCACCACGGGCAACGATTTGCCCGTGACGCACAACCGACAGGGGCGGGTGCTTTCACCAGCGACATCACTAGCGATATCGCTGCGTGTAACACCCCCTTAAAAGCTGCTGATCTGTAACCCCACCCCTACCACTAAATGGCAGCTTTCTGCCTATGCATTTGAAAGCTCCCTTCCCGAGTCAGTGATTCCGATACGCATGACGCAGTTTTTATACATACCGGAATCAAAGACACACGCAGACCGATTCAAATCAATGGGTTTGCGCACACTTCAGTGATTTCTAACGGAGGAGTGTCCGTGTGGCGCACATACGTGTCTGTGTGTTCTGCACGGACACAAGTCCGTTCTTCTTCGGCAGCACGGATGTCACATGAACCACACAGTGGTGTGATTCGTGTGACACGTGTCTGAAATAATATGATTTTCTATACGCTGTCTCCAGTGCTGCTGTCACTTGCTTCCGGGTCCGCGGGGCAGTGAATATGCAATGAGCGAGCCCTGAAGCAAGTGTGACTGCAGCGCTGGACACATCAGCACCACAGACCAAAGTGCCAGGGACAGGCGAGTATAGAAGTTCCTGATCTCTGTGTGCCATCATGAATAGCACACGTGTGCCAAAATCACAGCACAAAGTTTGTGGTATTCACTAACGTGTGAAAGAGGCCTTACACCGAATGCTGGCAATCAGTGACGTGGGTGGGGCTATACAGAGAGCAAGTGACATCACTGGAATCAGGGTTTCTGCCCCTACATCATGCTGCTCTCAGATGGGGGAGCAAATATTTGCTAACAGATTCCCTTTAAACCAAATACAATTTACTAGCTAGAACCAAAAAAAACAACAAAATATGACTATGTTGGTTACTAGCTAGACAATCATTCCATTATGAAGGGCACACAAGGAGCAATATTATTACAAACACCTAGATAACAAAAATTCAGTATATGTGATTTGCAGGAGGCCGTTACCTGTGCTCTTCGGTAGTACTGTTTCGTTATTGTCTGGTATCGCTCTTGACCAGCCGTGTCCCTATGAAAACAATGTTCTGTGGTTAATAGATCAAATGTCACAAGTATCAAATCATCTACTGAAGCGAGTGACATGGTCAGAATTATGTCCGTTCTGCTAAGTTCTGCCAAGTCGTGTGATCACATTGTGATGATTCAGAGCGTTTGACTCCAAGCCACGAGGACTTCTATGCACGATGTCTCCTCATTCTATGGAGGCGCATGAAGATTGATTTTTCATTTTTTCCAGTCCAATTCTCTGTCTAGACAAGTTCTTATACACAAATAAGAATTGGTTTTGCACCGTTTTCATGTTTCACACGGCATGCACACACCGAGCCGCTGAGAAATTATTTTTTGTTCATGCGGCAAACTCATTAATAATCATCAGGGCAGCAATGTGCGGTGACCTAAGGCTGACCAAGCTACTAGTGAACAGGCGTCCAAAATAAAAAGATGTCTGTAAAGTCAGAAAATCAACACCCAGGATATAAATTATAGGCCAGCACTTTGTCACTGTTAAAGGGTCCACATCCAAAACACCCTTTTAGCCTCCACTTACACTCATCCGGCTTTTCGCCGGTTTGACGGATGCGGCGCACGCCAGTACAGTATGATACAGTACAGTGGCAGCACCGCAACTTCCGGGTCACATGCTCCGGTCACATGACAGCATGTGACCGGCGCTTGTTGCGTTGCCAGTGTACTGTATCATACTGTACTGGTGTGTGCCTCATCCGTCAAACCGGCGAAAAGCTGGATATGTGAAACTAGCCTTAGGAAATTGAGAGGGAACCGGTCACCAGATTTGGGGACTATAAGCTGCGGCCACCACCAGTGAGCCCTTATATACAGTGTGGCGCCCCTGAGGCTTCCATCGCCACAGGAACATTGCACCCCAGCCAGAGGTGTGATGTCCCATCCTGGGTAAGGAAAGGGGTGAATGCCGGTCCACAGGCAAATCTGCACTACACCCATTGTTAGGTACACACAGGGACCAGGGACAGTGGCAGCTACCCTCCCATGCTGCATGCTGGGAGGGGCCGTAAGACCCATCCCTGTTCCCATAGGGTGGGAGCTTAGCAACAGGGAGGTGGGAGGAGCCAACAGCTAGTGTTAGAGTAGAAGCAGGAATCAGTTAGTTTCAGTTTACCTCAGTGAGTGAGAGAGTGAAGACGGTGAGGAGAAGGAGAAGGAGGTAGTTACCTCAAGAAAAGTCTGAAGAGAGTTGAGTTCCTGGTGAAGACCCTGGGACCCAGTAGGTCCAGGTGACACCGCAGCAGAACAGAAGGGATTCCAGGGCCACTATAGAGCTTTCAAGCTGGTGGCCTGTTCCACAGAAACATCGGTGGAGGGATCAAGCTGCAGGCAGGGGACGGTCCCTAGAAACTGGAGGAGGAAAAGTCATCTCCAAAAGTAAAAACCAAGGCCCAGGGAAAGCTGCAAGCTCCCCGGGCCACAGCCCACAGCAGACCCTCTAGAAAGGGGGTAAATTACCGACAGGCAAGCCCCTGGCCCGGAGGCTGTAGTGGAGGCCGAGCCAGGTTCAGCCAGCAAAGGCAAGGCTTAGAAGTCAGCTGAAGAAAGGAACACATTAGAAGGGTGCACCGGCTTTTACTCTCAGATCTACCCGGGATCGGCGGAGGTCCCTGACAGTGGGTTCCAGCAGTCTAAAGGCACCAGTGTGCTTCAACCCAGGAACTGTGAGTAAACAACTTGAAACTGCACCCCCTGGTGTTGTCTCAGTTATTCCGCTCGCACTATTCCATCACTGCATAGACACTTAAAAGCACCAACAGTGTCCCCGGGGCACCACTCCACCTGTGGGGAGCAGGACCATTCAAGCTGCCATTCCATCAGCCCCGGAGGCCCCATACAGCAGCGGCGGCTTAATAGCCGCAAACCACAGGTGGCGTCACGACTATTATAAACTTTAATCACCCCCACTGAAGCCTTATTAATTGACCCTACCAGGGTATGGAGTCGGGCCCAGCCACCACTGACGTCCCCCGGACTAGTCCGGCCCGGCACCGGGTGTCCCATAGCCCTGGGGTGGGCGAGTCAACAGCATTCCAGAATACTGTATATAGAGAGCCCAGGCTGCTGTGTAGAACGTAAAAAACCCCACCTTTATTATACTTACCTAGGAGGCAGTCCGGTCCGATGAGTGTCGCTGCTCTCCAGCCCAGCGCCTCCTCACCATCCTCCTTCGTCTGAGGCCAGTGTGCATAATGCGTTGCACGTCATCCACATTAGCCGGCAATGAGGTCCTGCGCAGGCACACTTTGATCTACCCTACTTAGGGCAGATCAAAGTATTGTAGTGCGCATGCGCGGGCGGTCTTTAACCTTTCCTCATGCCTGCACATTACAGTACTTTGATCTGCCCTTAGCAGGGCCAAGAGACGTGCACCAGCGCAGGACCGCAGTGTAGGCCTGTGCGGACACACTGAACTGGGAAGGAGGATGGACATTACAGTAGAAGGGACCAGACTGCCTCCCCAAGTGTTTTTTTTACATTATATAGCGTGGCCTGGGCACTTCTATAGAGCATTCTAGAATTCTGTATAGAAGAGCTCGGGTGTGGGGGGGGGGGGCACAGTTTATAGGGGACAAATCTGGTGACAGGTTCTCTTTAAAAGGATTCATCTACAGAATTAACTTTGTAAAGATTCTGAGTTACAGACTAATTTAAATTGTGAAAAGTACAGACCAACATATGAACAAAATTTTTGGTACCCTTCTGTTAAAGTAAGAGAACCCCACAACGGTTACTGAAATTGTTTCAAACTGACAAACGTAATTGTTAATTTAAATTTCCCAAATATCAATTAATCACAAATCAGAAATTGCTTTTAACTTGGTTAAAACAGAGAAAAATAAAATAAAAAAAAAAAATGTAACCGGACAAAAAAAATGATAGTACGATCCGTAGAAAAGATTGAAGATAATTTGACTCTAGGGATGTTAATGATGCGTTCTGTAATTATAAATCACAGATAATTAATATTTATTCAGTTACTGTATATAGCGCTATTAATTCCACAGCGCTTTACATTCATTGACAACACTGTCCTCATTGGGGCTCACAATCTACATTCCCTATCATTATGTTTTTGGAGTGCGGGAGGAAATCGGAGAACCCGGAGGAAACCCACGCAAACACGGGGAGAACATACAAACTCCTTGCAGATGTTGTCCTTGGTGGGATTTGAACCCAGGACCCCAGTGCTGCAAGACTGCAGTGCTAACCACTGAGCCACTGTGCCGCCCATCACTCCCTACAATCTTGTAAATCAGTCTGCTTTTTAGAGGGTGAAAAGTAGTCACTGTGCTGTTTGGCATCATGGGGTGTATCACCCTGAACCAAGAGCAAAAAACTAAGGAGAGAGGTCTCAGGGGGATTAGAAGGAAAATTCTAGTCAAACATGTCAAGGGTAAAGGCTATAAAACCCATTTCCAAACCGCTTTATGACCAGTTACTAGAGTGGCACATATTATTCAGAAGTGTAAGGTCTATTGGACTGTAGCTAACCTCCCTGGATGTTGACGCAAGAGGAAAAATTAATGACAAATTAAAAAGAGAGATAATATGAATGGCAACCAAAGAGCTCATAACTTCCAAAAGAGAATAGAGGTGAGCTTCATGGTCAAAGTCCATCAGCGTCAGATCGCACCGTCCATCTTGGTCTAAGGCAAAGTGGACCTTTTCTGGACTATTCTAAAGTGGCCTCCATGAGTCATGATGGACTATTCCTATTGAATATCTGTGGAAGGAACTGAAACCTGCTGCCTGGAGGTGCCTTCACATCTGAGACACAAGGAGCAATTTGATTACGCGGAATCGTTGGACAAAATACTTGTGGACAGGGGCAAAGTCTTTGAGAGTTACAAAAATTGTTTCTTTGCAGCGACTGCCTCAAAAAGTTGTGCAAGAAAAATCTTAAGTCAAGGGAAAAATGGCATTTTTGACCATTTTGATGTTTTTTTGTGTGTCTTCTGTTGAACCACAATTCTAAAGCAAGTTCTGATTGTCATTAGTTGATATTCAATAAATTTAAATTGAAGATTACGTTTATAAAATTTCAAGTTATTTCAGTGACCATTTCTTATATCAACAGAAGGGGACCAATACTTTTTGTCCAAGCCTGTATATGAATACGGTTTGACACCAAAACTTGGAGTGGACTAAAAAAAAAAAAAAAAAGGGAAACGTAGATTTTATAGTTTATTCCTCTGCCTTTAAGATTTACTCCTAGCTATAACCTTAACTGCATCAAAATGGCACATATGGAATCACCCCAAAAGGTTACATACTCCGTTTAAGGAGTATTGGGAGCAAAAAAAACAGTGGAAATGCGTCAAATCTAAAAACTCCTCACAAATTGGCGTTTCCGCTTAATTTTTGCTCCAAAAAATGAAAGTACCGTATTTTTTGCTTTATAAACACGCACTTTTGTTCCCCCAAATTTTGGGGGAAAGTAGGGGGTGAGTCTTATAATCCGAATATACGGATTATATACTGCGGGGCCCAGTGGAGGTGGGGGCAGCTCTGGAGCAGTGCTGGAGGCTAAGGCAGGCTTGTGGAGGCTAGTGAAGGCAGCAGATCTCCTGCTCCCGCTCATATAATATGCACTGTCGCTGTCCATCACCGTGGTACTGAAACTGCAGCGTGGTGATGGGCTGGGGGAGCGGTGCATATTTTATGTGCCTGCGCCCCCCTTTGATGGCACATGCCCCCCCCCTGTTTTAGATATGGCCCCCACGCTACTGCCCATCATAAAATAAAAAACTCTTTTTTACTTACCTCCTCCAGCATGTCTGCCCGGTCTCCCTGCTGCCGCTGTGATCAGGCACGCAGAGATGATGTCACTCTGCTGTGCCTATCACATGACCGGCAGCAAGAACCAGGAAGTGCAGGAGCTCAGCAGCACGGAGGGAGACACCGGGAGGACAGCGCTGGAGAAGGTAAGTAAAGAGTTTTTTATTTTACTATGGGCAGCAGCATGGGGGCCATATCAAACACAGGGGGACGTGTGCCATCCATAGGGGGGCCATGGGCAGCACAGGGGGGACGTGTGCCATCCATAGGGGGCCATGGGCAGCACAGGGGGGACGTGTGCCATCAATGGGTGACATGTGGCATCACTGGGCAACGTGTGCCAGCACAAGGGGGCTATATTCAATATAAGGGGGCCATATCAAGATTAAGGGGGGTAATTTTAGGATGGGGGCTATGAGGGACATATACCCTATATGATCTGTTAGATGGACACTGGCATTATAAGATGGACCCCATTTAATATTAAAAAAAAAAAAATCACTTTTCCTTCACCAAATTTGGGGGTGCGTCTTATAATCAGGTGCGTCTTATAAAGCGAAAAATACGGTATGCACCTAGCCTGAAAGGCACAACAGGAGGCACCGTATATAACGATCACAATATAATTAGCAAAACGTGCCGCTAACTGAACCCTGCCCAATGTTTGGGGCATCAAGTGCAGGTCATACAAGAAGTAAAGACATTAAAATTACCCTCTTTGGCTTCGTCTAAATGGCAGCATTCGTTGTGCAACATGAAGATTACAGTGTCAAATTGCAACATTACATCTAACGATAGTCAATTGCTGCACACTGCATGACCGGACGTTCAGAAGATATGTATGTGAGCAGTCTTCTGAAATTCCGATCATGCGCAGTGCACCTAAGGCCCCTTCCACATTGCGTTTCAGTGGCTCCGCCGGGGCATACGTCCGAAATACCACCCCTCCCCCCACAAAACGAGTTTCGGACGTATGCGCCGACAGGGCCATTGACTATAATGGAGCAGACAGAGCAAGCATATGCTCTGTCTTGCACCATTTATGGGGGGGAATATACTTTCTGCAGGCGGATGCCCAGACGTAGTCAGCTACGTCTGGGCATCTGCCTGCAGAAAGCTTATAGACCTGAAAATGGTGCAAGACGGAGCATATGCTTACTCTGTCTGCTCCATTATACTCAATGGCCCTGTCGGCGCATACGTCCGAAACTCGTTTTGTGGGGGGAGGGGCGGGATTACGGACGTATGCCCCGACGGAGCCACTGAAACGCAATGTGAAAGGGGCCTAATAAAGCCAGGAAGCATCCACCCTGGGCATATGGGTAACAATGCTGCTGGAATGGAGGCATGGGAGACCTGATAGAAGTGACTTACTTTTTAAACAAAAAAAAACACAAACACTTCAAGGGATCTTATCAATAGGTCATAATATAATGTCAAAGTTTAGATAAACACCATTTTTAACTTTTATAGATGCGATATTTAAATTTCTAAAATATGTTGCTTTATGTCCTATTATCTTGTATTATTCCCATGGTACAGCCTGTAATTTAGGATTAGTAGCATCCTCCCATATAGTAATTCATACAGGAGCCCACCACCTGAAATTAGTAATTCTAAAAAGGATGGGGAGAACACGAAAATGTGTGAGTTTATGAACTAAAAACATAATTAATTTTTAAAACTTGATCAAAAAAGTCCCCATCCACGAACAAGAAATAGTTTACAGAGGGATAGATTAAACTGAGGTCCCCAATTACAATTCCAGTTTATGAGATATAATCCTACAAAAGGAGAGGTAACAGCATAACAACAAACTAATTAATAAATACTTACATAAACATTATTTAGGAGCAGTGATCAATTTAAAAAAGTTGTTCATTTCACTAAATCCCCTATAAAAGGTGACAATAATATAACTGTTTGCATGGGAAAGGCTACCATTTTTCCGGAACATCTTCTGGAAAAATGCTCCAGGTTCCCATTGATTTCCATTAACCTTGGTACTTGCGTCAAGCCTGTGTGAGCATCCGACCTGCTCATTTCGGGTACTGAGCACAGTAATGCTCGCTCATCACAACTATATACGATACTTACTTGACAAAAAATAAATAAAGTTGTTGGTACCCTATACTCAACATTTGGTTTCACACCTTTTGGAATAAATAACTGCAATGAATTGATTCCTATGTCCAACAACAAGCTTTTTACCCCTCTCATCTGGAGTTTTGGACTCTTTTAACAGGTCTCTCATATTCAAAGGCGTCTTCTCCCAACAGCAATTTTAAGATCTCTGCTCAGGTGTCAATGGGATTTAGATCTGGACTCATTGCTGCCACTTCAGAAATCTCCAGCGCTTTGTTTCCATCTGTTTCTGGGGCTTCTTGAAGTATGTTTGGGGTCATTGTCCTGCTGGAAGACCCATGACCTAAGAAGCAAACCCAACTGAGAGACCCAAATGATGCCTTGCGCACAGTCAAGACACCCAGTGCCAGAGGCATCAGTACAGTCCTAACACATCTTTGAATCTCCACCATATGTGACTGTAGGTACCGTGTTCTTTTCTTTGTAGGCTTCATTCCATTTTCGGTAAAATAGTAGAATGGCATTCTTTACCAATAGGCTCTATCTTGGTCTCATTTGTCTACAAGACTCTTGCCCAGAAGGATTTTGGCTTGCTCACATACATTTTGTCTAACTGCAGTCTAGCGTTTTTATGTCTCTGTCAGAAATGTGGACACTGATGCACCCTGAGCCTGCAGGACAGCTTGAATTTTTTTGGAACTGGATTGGGGCTTATCCACCATCTGGACTATTCTGCGTTGCAACGTTTCATCAATTTTTCGCTGCTGTCTACATTCAGGTAGATTAGCTACCCTTGCCATAGGTTGCAAACTTCCTGATTATGTTGCACACTGGGGACAAATGAACATCAGGATCTGTGGAAATTGACCTGTATCCTTGAGATTTGTTGATATATTTTTCAACAATTTTGGTTTTCAAGTTTTCAGGCAGTTCTCTTTTTCGGTTTTCAATGCTTAGCATTGCACACGCAGACAATGCAAAGATAGTCAACTTCTCCCCTTTTTATCTGCTTTCAGGTGTGATTTTCATATTGCCCAAACCCGTTACTTGCCACAGGAGAGTTTAAATGAGCATCACATGCTTGAAACAAACATTGTCACCGGAATTTGTGAAAGGTACCAACAATTTTGTCTAGCCCATTCTTCGGGTCGTGTGAGAAATCCTGTCCAATTTGCAATTTTTTGGCTTGCGCCAATACACAAAGTGAACATGTGAATAACAAAACAGGTGTAATTGCAATAACTTTGGAGAAATACCTAATTTTCTAGAACAATTTAAAAGGGTGCCAAAACTGTCGGCCATGACTGTAGATGACATATATAATAAGTAACTGTCGGCGCTCCCGCTGCTTTGATGAAGTATCGTGCAAGTTGCTGATAATCAGGTAGTGCTCCAGTTGAAGTGTACTGCTGCTGTTAACCGTATACCGCCCTCTCTCTCCCGGCGTTGTCTGCACATGGCGAGGTGCGGTGATCTGTCCCCATCTGTTTGGTCACACACATTGTGAGGATTTGCCAGTTTCAGAGCAGAGAATGGCGGTCACGTGGCCTCAAGTATGCAATATGCCGACTCCCCACCAGAATCCAACTGAAGTGGAATGGCATTGCTGCATCCCTCTAGTCGTATTCTGATTTATATGTCTACAGTCCCATAGCGTGACACAGTATTCTAGTTTTAGACTGGATAACCCCTTTACGATAACACCTGGCTAAACTCAACCTGGTGTAAACCACAACGCACACCTCATAGTTGTAACTTACCAGATCTGTATCCGTACTTTGATGCCATCAACATCTATGGTCTTCATTTTAAAATCAACTCCTGAAATAAAAAGAAAAGTGAACCAGTGAACGATCGAAATATAGCCAAGTCACCAATGTCCACCAACATGATTACAAGTTTGAAGCTATTAAAAAAGGGGAAAGTCTCAAACTACAAATTGGGGTGGGCAGAGTTAGGGGAGCGGAGGGGGGGGGGGGGGAGATGGGCACACGTCCCCCCGGGCCAGCAGGGTTTGTCACACAGGGGGCCTGACACCAGACTGAAGTTGGGGCGATACGGGGTTACCCTGCCTGTGCACCAAAACGCTGCCTCTCACTGCTGCAATCAACATTTCTAGCGCATTATCTCTTGTACACCTCAGCTGTGGGGAGCCCTGCCACCTGCACACAACTTAAAAGGTATTTTGTGTGTGCATTTTCCTGTGGGTATGAGCATGTTGGCGTAAGACTATTGAGCAAAAGATTATATAATCTATATATATATATACAGTCAGGGCCAGAAATATTTGGACAGTGACACAAGTTTTGTTATTTTAGCTGTTTACAAAAACATGTTCAGAAATACAATTATATATATAATATGGGCTGAAAGTGCACACTCCCAGCTGCAATATGAGAGTTTTCACATCCAAATCGGAGAAAGGGTTTAGGAATCATAGCTCTGTAATGCATAGCCTCCTCTTTTTCAAGGGACCAAAAGTAATTGGACAAGGGACTCTAAGGGCTGTAATTAACTCTGAAGGCATCTCCCTCGTTAACCTGTAATCAATGAAGTAGCTAAAAGGTCTGGGGTTGATTACAGGTGTGTGGTTTTGCATTTGGAAGCTGTTGCTGTGACCAGACAACATGCGGTCTAAGGAACTCTCAATTGAGGTGAAGCAGAACATCCTGAGGCTGAAAAAAAAGAAAAAATCCATCAGAGAGATAGCAGACATGCTTGGAGTAGCAAAATCAACAGTCGGGTACATTCTGAGAAAAAAGGAATTGACTGGTGAGCTTGGGAACTCAAAAAGGCCTGGGCGTCCACGGATGACAACAGTGGTGGATGATCACCGCATACTTTCTTTGGTGAAGAAGAACCCGTTCACAACATCAACTGAAGTCCAGAACACTCTCAGTGAAGTAGGTGTATCTGTCTCTAAGTCAACAGTAAAGAGAAGACTCCATGAAAGTAAATAGAAAGGGTTCACATCTAGATGCAAACCATTCATCAATTCCAAAAATAGACAGGCCAGAGTTAAATTTTCTGAAAAACACCTCATGAAGCCAGCTCAGTTCTGGAAAAGTATTCTATGGACAGATGAGACAAAGATCAACCTGTATCAGAATGATGGGAAGAAGAAAGTTTGGAGAAGAAAGGGAACGGCACATGATCCAAGGCACACCACATCCTCTGTAAAACATGGTGGAGGCAACGTGATGGCATGGGCATGCATGGCTTTCAATGGCACTGGGTCACTTGTGTTTATTGATGACATAACAGCAGACAAGAGTAGCCGGATGAATTCTGAAGTGTACCGGGATATACTTTCAGCCCAGATTCAGCCAAATGCCGCAAAGTTGATCGGACGGCGCTTCATAGTACAGATGGACAATGACCCCAAGCATACAGCCAAAGCTACCCAGGAGTTCATGAGTGCTAAAAAGTGGAACATTCTGCAGTAGCCAAGTCAATCACCAGATCTTAACCCAATTGAGCATGCATTTCACTTGCTCAAATCCAGACTTAAGACGGAAAGACCCACAAACAAGCAAGACCTGAAGGCTGCGGATGTAAAGGCCTGGCAAAGCATTAAGAAGGAGGAAACCCAGCGTTTGGTGATGTCCATGGGTTCCAGACTTAAGGCAGTGATTGCCTCCAAAGGATTCGCAACAAAATATTGAAAATAAAAATATTTTGTTTGGGTTTGGTTTATTTGTCCAATTACTTTTGACCTCCTAAAATGTGGAGTGTTTGTAAAGAAATGTGTACAATTCCTACAATTTCTATCAGATATTTTTGTTCAAACCTTCAAATTAAACGTTACAATCTGCACTTGTATTCTGTTGTAGAGATTTCATTTCAAATCCAATGTGGTGGCATGCAGAGCCCAACTCGCGAAAATTGTGTCACTGTCCAAATATTTCTGGACCTAACTGTAATATATATATATATATATATATATATATATATATATATATATATATATATATATATATATATATATATATATATATATATAATTGCCTTATTCTGTCTGTCTGTCTGTCTTGCTCCAAAATTGTGTCCTTACGGTGACACAAAGCTGATTGGCCGCTGGGCTCGCCATGGCCCCGCCCCCCGCACGGATTGGCCGCTCGCCCAGGCTCCGCCCGCACATGGATTGGCCGACCGCTCGCCCAGGCTCCGCCCCCCACACGGATTGGCCTCTCGCCCCGGCACCCTGCACGCATTGGCAACTCGGCCACGCCCCGCCCCCCTCACGCAATGCACGCTCGCTCTGGCCCCGCCCCCCGCACGCATTCCCCGAACCAAGACGGAGCCACGACTACTCCCAGGTGGGTACTGCACACCTGGGAGCCCACATCAGCGTACGCCGCCAACCCAGCCGACACATACCCTCGCATTGCTGGGGTTTCCGCCATATGCTGGTGTGGGCTCCCGTGCGAGCGGGGGACGGGATACGCTGGTAACCATTGTAGCATAGTTACCAGCGCATCAAGGTCCTGCAGCGGCGGAACATACACACACACACATCAGATCACACTCACTCTCACACACACATCACATCGCATCCACACACTCACAACATCCTGGGATATCGCTTGCTTCTCGGCGGCGATACTGTGGAGTGACCTTCCAGGACCTGCCGGAGGATCACATGGCCAGAAGCATGTGGTATCTCCGGATGTTGTGAGTGTGAGCGCGTATGTGCGATATCGTCAGTGTGTGTGTGTGTGAGTGTATGCGATCAGATGTGTGTGAGTGTGTTCTGATGTGTGAGTGTGTGAGTGTATGTGATCGGATGTGTGTGAGTGTGTTCTGATGTGTGAGTGTATGCGATCGGATGTGTGTGTGTGTGTTCTGATGTGTGAGTGTGTGTGTGTGTGTTCTGATGTGTGAGTGTGTGTGTGTGTTCTGATGTGTGAGTGAGTGTGTGTGTGTGTGTGTATGTGCGATCGGATCTGTGAGTGTCGGCAGAGGAGCACGGCGTGCTGGGGGAGGCTGGGAGGAGAGAGGCTGATCCTGGGGAAGGCTGGGAGGGGGAAGCTGATCCTGGGGAAGGCTGGGAGGGTGAGGATGATGCTGGGGTAGGCTGATGCTGGGGTAGGCTGATGCTGGGGTAGGCTGATGCTGGGGGACGCTGGGAGGAGAGAGGCTGATGCTGGGGGAGGCTGAGAGGAGAGAGGCTGATGCTGGGGGAGGCTGAGAGGAGAGAGGCTGATGCTGGGAGGAGAGAGGCTGATGCTGGGAGGAGAGAGGCTGATGCTGGGAGGAGAGAGGCTGATGCTGGGAGGAGAGAGGCTGATGCTGGGAGGAGAGAGGCTGATGCTGGGAGGAGAGAGGCTGATGCTGGGAGGAGAGAGGCTGATGCTGGGAGGAGAGAGGCTGATGCTGGGAGGAGAGAGGCTGATGCTGGGAGGAGAGAGGCTGATGCTGGGAGGAGAGAGGCTGATGCTGGGAGGAGAGAGGCTGATGCTGGGAGGAGAGAGGCTGATGCTGGGGGCAGAGAGGCTGATGCTGGGGGCAGAGAGGCTGATGCTGGGGGCAGAGAGGCTGATGCTGGGGGCAGAGAGGCTGATGCTGGGGGCAGAGAGGCTGATGCTGGGGGCAGAGAGGCTGATGCTGGGGGCAGAGAGGCTGATGCTGGGGGCAGAGAGGCTGATGCTGGGGGCAGAGAGGCTGATGCTGGGGGCAGAGAGGCTGATGCTGGGGGCAGAGAGGCTGATGCTGGGGGCAGAGAGGCTGATGCTGGGGGCAGAGAGGCTGATGCTGATGCAGCATGGGGGATGGAGCACGATGGGGGGTGCGCAGCATGGGGGATGGAGCTCGATGGGGAGGGCGCAGCATGTGGGATGGAGCACGTTTGGGAGTGCGCAGCATGGCGGATGGACCACGTTTGGGAGTGCGCAGCATGGCGGATGGAGCACATTTGGGAGTGCGCAGCATGGCGGATGGAGCACGATGGGAGGTGCACACCTCCCCCCAACATACACACACACACACACACACTGGGAACCACAAACACTGCTCTACACAGACACCCACACACACAGACAACGCTGCACACACAAACACACAAACACCGCGGCATACATAAATATACGTACATACCACGCAACACACACATTGCACAAAACATACCTCCCCCCAAAACACACCACACCCACACAAACCGCGCAACACACACACAAACGCTACAGACACACAGCGCTCCACAAACAACGCAACACACATACAACACCGCTCTCACCCCCCGCCACACCCAGAACATGTACAGCGCCCTACACAAACACTTGGTAACTACAGACAACAATATCATAATATATATATATATATATTAATCTTATATATAACAAAAATCATACATTAACTACACAATACGTAAATTCTAGAATACCCGATGCGTAGAATCGGGCCACCTTCTAATATTTATATATATATATATATATATATATATATATATATATATATATATATATATATATATATATATATATATATATATATATATATATATATATATATATATATATATATATATATATATAGATAGATATAGAGAGAGAGAGTACACATACAGTACACAGACCAAAAGTATGGACACACCTCATTCAAAGAGTTTTCTTTATTTTCATGACTCTAAAAATTGTTGATTCGCATTGAAAGCATCAAAATTATGAATTAACACATGTGGAAATACTTAAAGTGTGAAACAATTGACAATATGTCTTATATTCTAGGTTCTTCAAAGTAGCCACCTTTTGCTTTGATTACTGCTTTGCACACTGTTGGCATTCTCTTGATGAGCTTCAACAGGTAGTCACCGGAAATGTTTTTCACTTCACAGGTGTGCCCTGTCAGGTTTAATAAGTGGGATTTCTTTCCTTGTAAATGGGGTTAGGGCCATCAGTTGTGTTGTGCAGAAGTCTGGTGGATACACAGCTGATACTCCTCCTGAATAGACTGTTAGAATTTGTATTATGGCAAGAAAAAAAAGCAGCTAAGTAAAGAAAAACGAGTGGCCATCATTACTTTAAGAAATAGTCAGTCAGAAAAATTGGGAAAACTTTGATGGTTTTTGCCACTGCACTTGGGGACACTTTTCAAACGCTACAAAGAAACTGTCTCATATGAGGACCGCCCAGGAAAGGAAGACCAAGAGTCACCTCTGCTGCGGAGGATAAGTTTATCCGAGTCACCAGCCTCAGAAACGCAGGTTAACAGCAGCTCAGATTAGACACCAGGTCAATGCCACACAGAGGTCTAGCAGCAGACACATCTCTAGAACAACTATTAAGAGGAGACTTTGTGCAACAGGCCTTCATGGTAAAACAGCTGCTAGGAAACCACTGCTAAGTACAGGCAACAAGCAAAAGAGACTTGTTTGGGCTAAAGAACACAAGGAATGGACATTAGACCAGTGGAAATCTGTGCTTTGGTCTGATGAGTCCAAATTTGAGATCTTTGGATCCAACCACCGTGTCTTTGTGCGACGCAGAAAAGGTTAACGGATGGACTCTACATGTCTGGTTCCCACCGTAAAGCATGGAGAAAGATGTGTGATGGTGTGGGGGTGCTTTGCTGGTGACACTGTTGAGGATTTTTTTTAAATTGAAGGCATACTGAACCAGCATGGCTACCACAGCATCTTGCAGCGGCATGCTATTCCATCCGGTTTGCGTTTAGTTGGACCATCATTTATTTTTCAACAGGACAATGACCCCAACCCATGACCTCCAGGCTGTGTAAGGGCTATTTGACTAAGAAGGAGAGTGATGGGGTGCTACGCCAGATGACCTGGCCTCCAGTCACCAGACCTGAACCCAAATCGAGATGGTTTGGGGTGAGCTGGACCGCCGAGTGAAGGCAAAAGGGCCAACAAATGCTAAGCATCTCTGGGAACTCCTTCAAGACTGTTGGAAAACCATTTCCGGTGACTACCTCTTGAAGCTCATCCAGAGAAAGCCAAGAGTGTGCAAAGCAGTAATCAAAGCAAAAGGTGGCTACTTTGAAGAACCTAGAATATAAGACATTCAGTTGTTTCATACTTTTTTGATAACCATTTCATTCCACATGTGGTAATTCATAGTTTTGATGCCTTCCATGCTAATCTACAATTTTCAGAGTCCTTAAAATAAAGAAAACTCTTTGAATAAGGTGGGTCTAAACTTTTGGTCTGTACTGTGTGTGTGTGTGTGTGTGTGTGTGTGTGTGTGTGTGTGTGTGTGTGTGTGTGTGTGTGTGTGTGTGTGTGTGTGTCACCCATCATGAGTATTTTATCCCTCCAACTAATTGTTTTTCGGAGAAATCCAGAATTGAAATCTTGTTTCAGTCACCGGCTTCACCTGACCGACATTTCTCCCCAGCACAGATGGAACATGTGCAGTAAGGTCCTGATGATGTATCTAAACTCAGGCAGTGAATGTCTTTTCTAAAGATCTTGGCAGGTTAAGCAGGTCACAGAAACAAGAAAGACCTATCCGTCACATACAGGAGGCGGGAACACACAGAGGCAGGAGAGCTGCAAGTGCACATCCCATCCAAAAGCACTTGCAGGTAATTTCCATTGCTGGATTTCTCAAGACCTGTAACACAGATTTCTGCAATCAAAGTATGTAATTAATCAGCATGAAAGCTCCTGCACATAAAAAGTACATACCACTAGTTTGAGGCATAAACGCATCATGAAAGGATCCCTTTAAAAAGGTTTCAAAACCCATGTCTGCAGGTGGTTTTAGCAAAAAAAAAAAAAATTGAGCTTTACTCACTCTTCCCAGGTCTAGCACCGACTCTGCATTTATCGTCAACAGCCAATCAGTGAGTTGTTTTTTATACCAGCTGCTCAGGCAAAGCCACAAAGTTCATGGATTTGCTGTAGCGCTGTCAATTTGTTGTCAGCACTGCAGACAACATCAGCCAGTGACAGACTCCGCGTTGGACCAAGGGAGGGTGACTAGAGAAAATTGTTGTAAAACCTGCATTTAGGAAAAAGGGTTATCTGAAACTACAAAACCCCTTTAAAAAGTGGATTCCCAAATAAGTTATTAGTTCTCCCCCAGCTTCAAAATAGGAAATAACTTCCTAATAGCTGAAGATCTGTAGAACGAGTCTTTGTCCTGGTGGAACAACCAGTCCTCAGAGTTTGGGAACATTGTCTGAGCAGAAGGAAGCAACTGTTTTTCCAGGATAACCTTGTATGCGGCTTGATTCATACGTCCTTCGCAAAGATTAACCTGCCCAATTCCAGCCTTGCTGACGCATCCCCAGATCATCACCAAATACAGTGGGTGCATAACACTGTGGCTTGTACGCCTCTCCAGGTCTCCATCTAACCATTAGATGACCAGGTGTTGGGCAAAGCTGAAAATTAGGTAAAGAAAATTCAACAAACATCTTTGCGAAGGACGTATGAATAAAGCCGCATACAAGGTTATCCTGGAAAAACAGTTGCTTCCTTCTGCTCAGGCAATGTTCCCCAACTATGAGAACTGTTTTTTTTCCAGCAGGACAATGCGTCATGCCACACAGCTAGGTCAATCAATGTGTAGCTGAGGGACCAGCACATCAAAACCCTGTCATGGCCAGTCCCATCTACAGACCTGAAGCCCATTGAAAACCTCTGGAATGTAATCAAGAGGAAGATGGATGGTCACAAGCCATCAAACAAAGAAGTACTGCTTACATTTTTGCACCAGGAGCGGCATAAAGGTCACCCAAAAGCAGTATGAATGACTGATGGATGCAGCCAAGACGCATGAAAGATGGGATTAAACACAATGGTTATTCCACAAAATATTGATTTCTGAACTCCGAGTTAAAACATTATTAGTATTGATGTTTCTAAAGGATTATGAATTTGTTTTCTTTGCATTATTTGAGGTCTGAAAGCAATGCATTGTTTTGTTATTTTGACCATTTCTCATTTTCAGAAAATAAATACAAAATTTATTGCTTGGAAATTCGGAGACGTCGTCAGTAGTTTATAGAATACTAGAAGGTGGCCCGATTCTACGCATCGGGTATTCTAGAATTTACGTATTGTGTAGTTAATGTATGATTTATGTTTATATATATATACACACACACACACATATCATTATATTATATTATATATATATATATATATATATATATATATATATATATATATATATGTGTTGTCGTCTGTTACCAAGTGTTTGTGTAAGGCGCTGTACATGTTCTGGGTGTTGTCTGGGTGTGGCGGGGGGTGAGAGCGGTGTTGTATGTGTGTTGCATGTGTTGCGTTGTTTGTGGAGCGCTGTGTGTCTGTAGCGTTGTGTGTGTGTGTGTTGCGCGGTTTGTGTGAGTGTGGTGTGTTTTGGGGGGAGGTATGTTTTGTGCAATGTGTGTGTGTTGCGTGGTATGTGCGTATATTTATGTATGCCGCGGTGTTTGTGTGTTGTGTGTGCGCAGCGTTGTCTGTCTGTGTGGGTGTCTGTGTAGGGCAGTGTTTGTGGTTCCGTGTGTGTGTGTGTGTGTGTGTGTGTGTTGGGGGGGGGAGGTGTGTGTGTGTTGGGGGGGGGAGGTGTGCACCTCCCATCGTGCTCCATCCCCCATGCTGCGCACCCCCCATCGTGCTCCATCCCCCATGCTGCGCACCCCCCATCGTGCTCCATCCCCCATGCTGCACCAGCATCAGCCTCTCTGCCCCCAGCATCAGCCTCTCTGCCCCCAGCATCAGCCTCTCTGCCCCCAGCATCAGCCTCTCTCCTCCCAGCATCAGCCTCTCTCCTCCCAGCCTCCCCCAGCATCAGCCTCTCTCCTCCCAGCCTCCCCCAGCATCAGCCTCTCTCCTCCCAGCCTCCCCCAGCATCAGCCTCTCTCCTCCCAGCCTCCCCCAGCATCAGCCTCTCGCCTCCCAGCCTCCCCCAGCATCAGCCTCTCTCCTCCCAGCCTCCCCCAGCATCAGCCTCTCTCCTCCCAGCCTCCCCCAGCATCTGCCTCTCTCCTCCCAGCCTCCCCCAGCATCAGCCTCTCTCCTCCCAGCCTCCCCCAGCATCAGCCTCTCTCCTCCCAGCCTCCCCCAGCATCAGCCTCTCTCCTCCCAGCCTCCCCCAGTATCAGCCTCCCCCTCCCAGCCTCCCCCAGCATCAGCCTCTCTCCTCCCAGCCTCCCCCAGTATCAGCCTCCCCCTCCCAGCCTCCCCCAGCACGCCGTGCTCCTCTGCCGACACTCACAGATCCGATCGCATACACACACACACTCACACATCAGAACACACTCACACACATCCGATCGCATACACTCACACACACACACTGACGATATCGCACATACGCGCTCACACTCACAACAAGTGAACAATTAAATGTAAAAAAATAAGAAAAAATCCGTATGTCATGGTCATTTATCCAACAAGGTGAGCTTTTTGCTTTCAATGATGCCACAAACTCAGAGGAATCCTGACAATGGAGCATCAAGACCTTTCAGCGTTAATAATAATACACAAGTAAATCAATGTCAGGAGGCTGCCGGCTGTCCTTGAAGTATTTCCAGCAGATGTAGCCAAGACTACAGAGATTTTGCTTTGCAGTTCCAAGCAGAAACACACTGAAGTATTGGAAGGAAAAAAAAAAAAAATATAATAATAAAATTATATATTATTATTATTATTATTAGAAATGCAGAAATAATAATGGTGTAAGATTATCTATGGCAATAACAGCCTCCATCCATCTATGAAGACTTCACGAGATCATAAATATTTGTAGGAATTTGTGCCCATTTGGCCAAAAGAGGACTTGTGAGGTCAATTTCTGACAATTGAGAACATTAGGTTTGCAGTCAACATTCCAATCCGTCCCGAAAATATCTGATTGGAGTAAAGCGTCGTCCTCATCCATGGATATTATTGGATACTGCTTGTAAAAAATAAGAAGTTTTTCAATTTGCTGCTTATTAAGATTTTCAGCTGTTCCAAAGATATAAACACACCTTTTGTTCACTGGCTCATTGCCTAGAAGACCGACTACCACTGCTTTGTAGCTTGCAGGCAATGTGGTTGTTATAATCCGGAACCATGGAAGATCACAATAGATCATTGGCAAAAAGGTGACAAGAGCATTGGCAACTAATCTGGCCTCCATCCCCTTACTAACCATCAACACTAGAAGTAACCGAGGGGTGAACTAACATCCTGTGCACCGCGAACCCAGCCGGAGAACTTGCTATCCTAAGGGAAGAAAAGATGAATAACTCTGCCTCAGAAATAAACCGCAAAATGTATAGCAAGCCCCCCACATTCAAAGACTACGGTGATATAGGAAAATACAATACACAGATGGATGATATGAATAGCAAAGGTGAGGCCCCACTAACTAAATAGGAAAGGATAGGAAAGGGGCTGATGGTGGCCAGAGAAAAACCCTACAAAACCCAAATACCTGATAGTACAAAAAGGTCCTCAGATCGCACAATCTGCACTCCGTCCTATATCAGGCGCTCTTGTCAAACCAATGAACAGAGAACAGGAACAATTACAAATTCAAGAAGCAACACACACATGGACTTATCGGAGCAAAACTCCAAACATAGCTGCAGGGAGATTCCCAGCAAAGCAACAGAGAGGGCAGATTCCTGCATGCAAATAAACTGAAAACAACAACAATAATTGACAACCCAGATAAGAACAAAAGCACAAAACAACTAAGAAAGAACCAAGCACTTTTCTGGGGTAGATGTGGACTGGAGCAAGATGAAAAGGCTGGTGAACTACAGAACAAAATTATAACCGGCCCAGACAGCCATGAAGCAAAAGCTTAAATAGGCAGAGAGTTAGCAATGGAAACGCCCATTGCTCCAGCACACCTGGTCTCTGTCCAAACCATTCCTGGCCACAAGAGGGAGCCTCAAAGCAGCAAAAGCATAACTGACATTCACAACAGTGGTAAAGCTGATTGGGATTAAAGAGAACAGAGTACTTCAGAAATCCTGGCCAGCATCAAAACAAAGCTTACAAGCTCAATAGAAAAGAGCTTGTAAGCACTTGAACATGTCCGGCTGTTTAGTAGAGTTGGTCGGTCTCAAAAGGCAATCAGCTGGAAATACAAGTGTTAATATCTCAAAATTGGCTGCAAATTTTAATAAGTAGTAAATTGCAAAAATTGCTTGTATTTACAGGCACGATCGGACAATACACATTTATGAAGATTGGAATAACCCTTTATAGGCCTGTCACGTATGACAGTCATCTGGTTTCTGGCCACAGAAGCTCACAGCATCTGGCTGCACAGAATGCTCCCTGACTTTCCATTGCTCCTGCTGTCAGTATTCACTGGTATAGGTAGCTTTTTCTGCTGGATTTTCATCTCTCCCCTTTTGGACCCAGCAGGAGCTCACCTTCCACCCAGCTGTTAATCAGTATTTTAAATACCCCTTCCTTTGGACTGGTGCTGGTGATATTTTCTGTTCCTTCAAGCTAAAGTTACAAGCAGGTGGCTTGTACTCCTCTGTGGTATCGTTGCTGAAAGCTCTGCTGAACTTGCATACCTGAGTAATCTAATGATAAGTAGTTCATATTCCCCCCCCCTTGTGTTTTCTATAGTGTTTAGTGAGGTTAACGAAGAGCTCATCCCATACGCTCCCTATTTTGGGTCCAGCATTAGGGATATCTAGGGCCAAGTATCCAGCTCGGCGCATAGGTGTGAAACCTATCTAGTGTGATGAAGAACCCCAGAGACCAGCAGTAGGTTTTGGTCAGAGGGTCACCATCTTCCCTCTCTCTAGACACAGGGTTTCCCTTACGCCATGCGCTTGGAAACCCAGGTCATCAATTAGTTGGCTGTTTTGTATTGATCAATTCTGTATTTAAACAGTCTGTCACCCCAAATTTACACCATAAACTAACCACACTGCTATGTAGTGGTTGGATCGACTATCAAAAAAAGTTTACATTTTCCGATTAGTTCCTTCATTACCTCCCAAAAATAACTATTTTAATATAGAAATGGCTAAATGCCTTAGAGCACCGTTCCACCCACTTGTTAAGATTATGTCCACTCCTCCTATATTAATTAACAGTGATGGCTTGCTTCGAGCTGCCTGGATATAAACCTTTATTATGTAAGTACTGTCCCTGTGCAGGAGAAAGTATACAGATCACTCTCTCCTCTCTGCTGGTCATCACTTCACTATACCTGAGTGTTGTCAGCAGCGATGAGAGAGTAATGTGGGCATGTGGCACCCCTGCGGCTCCAGTCGCCACAGAGTATTGCACCTTATTTTAGGTGTGATATTTGCCTTGGGTAAGGAGGGGATTAATCACCGGTGTTCCACATTCACACTTTACCTACAGATTAGGAGCTTTCTCACTGGGGAGCTGGACTAGGGTAGGCAGGGGGTTGGCCATCACGAAGCATGGGAATTTCCTGGTCGCTAGGACAGCCTTCTGGGGGGCGGGTTCCACTTGGGGCCGAAGTGTATATATATATTATATATATATATATATATATATATATATATATATATATATATATATATATATATATATATATATATATATATATATATATATATATATATATATATACACACACACACACACACACACACACACACACACACACACACATATACATATACACATTTTATTATATATATATATAATATATAATATAATTTTTTTTATAAATTATAATATTATTTAGTTTTTTTGTGATTCTAAGCCTCGTACATTACAATATCTCAGAACGTTTGAATTTAAATTTCTCACTTTTGGTGTGAATTTGTTCAAGCGAATGCCTTCTGATTTCTCACAGCACCTTATAATCTGTGGGGGGGGGGAAGAGTGTGAAGTATTTAATGGGATTAGTTTTATACTGATTTTCAGTGCATTTTATAGTGGAAACATGAGATGACGCACTAAACAAGTTATCTCCTGCTAGATGGTGTGAAGTGTTCATCAATTAGCTAAGAAGTGTTCTGTTCTTTAATAATATGAACATTTTGGCAAAGAAAATTTATATTTTGAAGATTAAAAAAGTAACAGTCAGCAGATGTCTCAGTAAGAAACACTAGTTTTTGCATGAAACCACTAGTCTGCCACTAATCACTAAATTGTGGATGGGCACAACTGTCCTGCACTAAAGCCACAATGTTGGCAAATCTGATTCTCCAAGTAGATGCACGTGGATGCACCTGCAGTGACGCGCGTGTGTGTGTGTGTATATGTGTGTGTATATGTGTGTGTGTGTGTGTTTGTATATATATATATATATATATATATATATATATATATATATATATATATATATATACATACACACACACACACACACACACACACACACACACACACATATATATTACGCATTTTTTTTAATTTTATTTCATTTTTTTTAATTTATATATCATTGTTTAAAAAGTGGAGTTAGCTTATTCTTTAAATCCCAATCTGTATTAACAAAAAAAAAAAAAAATTCTATAATTTTCATACTGGTTATTGGGTTTATTTTATGCTCATATTTCCAGTTTACAGAAAACGTTTCAGAAGTCTTCATCATCGCAGGCTTGATTACAATGAAAAGAAACAACTCTATATAAAAGTACAGTAGAACCTTGGAGTATGAGTATAATTGGTTCCGGGGCTGTGCTCTTAAACCAAGTTACTCTTATATCAAAGAGAGTTCCACAATCCAAAAATATTTGCTGTATTTATACAAAGTTATTACAGTAATACAAAATAATGTACTGTATTCATATAAAGTTATCACAGTACACTAATACTAATACAAAATACTATGGAGTACAGGAAAACAACAAATTAAGCTGCACATTAGCTTACAATAGAATTGTTTGTGTGGGAGAGGTACAGTATAAGCAATGTGATGCACTGGTTATCAAGAAGTACAAAACTGTATCCACAAATGCAAATTGATAGACATGCTATATAGTATATACTGTACTGTGCAATGGTATACTGTATACAGTACATATGTACAGAAAGTTACCTCCAGAGCGGGTCAGAGCGCGGTGAAAGGATGGAACCGGAAGTGTGCACGGTGAGTATTTGCTCTTATTGCAAAGCATTGCTCTTAAACCAAGTTACACATTTTTAAAAATGTTTGCTTGTCTTGCAAAAGGCTCTCAAACCAAGTTACTCTTAATCCAAGATTCCACTGTATTTTATCGCTTATAACAAAATACAGCAATCACAATAGTCAATTTCACAGCTGAATCTGCTCCCCCTCTTTTCATAATGCACACGCTCATTAGACACTTAATACAAACGTTAGTCAGTCAGTCTATTGCTGCTAATGTTCATTTCTTGAAGGACATGGAAGTACGAGTCCAGAACAGCCCTAGTGGCCAGTGTTCAAGATTTAGAATATAAATAATATACTAATATAAGTTTCTTCTGGAGCGTAGTATGTGAAATCTCTGCTTTGAAGTCCAACTGGGTATTTCTTCAAAGTATTCTTTAGGGGTAAGCACGGGTAAGCACTTTCATACCTTCCAAGAACAATATTTTTAGAACTTTTTCCACCTTTAAAAAGGTCACCCATTATCTGTACAAATCCATTAAAAAACAAAATTTGAAGACCAAACCAAAGTAAAATAATGTAGTTGCATAAGTGTGAACACTCTTATAATTGAGGTTGTGTTCATAATTAAACTTATGTTAAATAGTATTTAGAGCACAGCTGCCATCATTTACAGCGATTTTGAGTAATGCTATACAATTTAGCTGTTCTAATAAAATTTCCTAATATTTTATTAGTTGCATCTTACAGCAAAAGCCATACCTAGAGCTGGTTGTCCCACAAAAATACATAAAGACAAGAAAATTGGTCCCATTTGGCTGCCAAGAGACCTACAGCAACATTAGAAGGAGCTGAAAGAATGTCCTGCAAGTACTGGTTGTGTACTTTATGTAATAATCTTCTGTATTTTTCATATCTGGCCTGTAAGGCAAGGTATCAAGATGGAAGCCAACCAGGCTTTGCTAAAACCTACATCAAATATGCCAAAAGTATGTGGCAAAATGTGTTATGGTCAGATTAGACAACGTTTGAACAATTTGGTCATAAATCTAAAAGGTTAATTTGGGTCAAGGCTAACATTGAGCAGCACCAAAAGAACATCATACCTACAGTGAAGCATGGTGGATGCAGTATTAGATTTTGAGCTGTTTTTCCAGCAGCTGGAACTGAGGCTTTAGTCAAGAGGGAGGGAGTTATTTACCGCTCCTAATATCAGTCAATTTTGCAACAAAGCCTTCAGGTCTCAATGTAGCGCCCCTGAACCCATCAGGGTGCTACAAGGTTCTGCATCCCCACCGGGATGCAGGGCCTACCCCCTTGGGGACCCAGAACCCCAGTGCCAGTAACACCAAAAACCCAGGTAATACCAGTTTTCCCCAACAATCCCCCATACAATGGTGCCTATCTAGGGTGGGACCATGGATGGCCGCCTAGGGGTGGAGCCACTCCAGTCCACTAGTTGGCCAGGTGGGAGGGGCAGACTGTGGAGATTAGTCGTGAACACAGGAAGTCAGGAGGAGTTGAGTAGTGACTCCGGAAGTGTAAAAGGTGGAAGTGAAGTGACTCCCTGACTCTGGTTGATGGTGACCTGGTATCCAGGGGAGGTAGTTGCTGGTGGAGTACTCCCGGAACTACGCACAGAGAGGGTACAAGACCCAAGGACAGGAAAGAGCTTCAAGCCGACCTGTTAACACCTGCACAGCAAAGGGGACCATCAAGGACCTTGTTGACCCTAAAGAATCCGAAGACTCCGTAGCAAAGAGCCAGGGACAGGACCAGAGACTCCATCCCCATAGGGTTCACACTACCATCAGGCGGACAGAGGTGGACAAACCACAAACTGGGGACCCCCAGTGTTCCATACCATGGGGACCCACTTACCAGAGACAGATGCAGGGGAAGAAGGTACTAGAGAACCAGACTGGCACTGGGACGAAGGGGACCCGGAAACCAGAAACTAGAAACCAGCCGGCCTCGGGCAACCAGCTAAGAACATTGAGTAAACCAGTTGCACTGAATACCTGTCTGGACTACTTCCGACATCTACTGCACCATACACCTGCTGGGGTATTCCCCTACTTGCGGAGGGCCCAAGTCATCAGAGCTGCACATTCCATCAGCCCCAGCAAAACCTGCAGCGGCTGCTCCCTACACTTAGCCGCAACACCGCAAATGGCGTCACAAATAACTTTATTCACAAATTCCCTGTAAATATTCCAATTATAAAAAGGACCCAGGGCACGGAACCGGGTAACGGCCACCACTGTGACATTCCCAATAGAGACACTGCCCGGAACAGAGTACCCCATATCCCTGGGTGCTACATCAACAAAAATGCTGAAGATCAATTTCACCTTTGAGCAAGACCTCAAGCATACCTCCAAATTACACAGGAGAATGGCTCCACCAGAAAATAAAATCACTTTGGAACAATCCAGCCAGAGCCCAGATCTGAATTAAATTTTTAATATGTGGGTGACCTGAAGAGGGTGCGGTACACAAGAGATGCCCTCGCAATCTGACAGATTTGGAGCTACTGCAATGGTAAAGATTACAAACTTTAGATGTGCCATTGTTATAGACTGCTACAGAAAAAGTCTGAATGTTGTCAATTTCAATGGGGACTTCAACAAAAGTAAGGGTGTGCATACTTATGTAACCACATTTTAGTTTTTTAATTTTTTATCCACCTGGAAAGATTTTTCAATGGATTTTTACAGATTGTGTAAGGGGTACTTTACACGCTGCGATATAGGGACCGATATCGCTAGCGAGTGTACCCGCCCCCGTCAGCTGTGCGTCACTGGCAAATCACTGCCTGTGGCGCACAACATCACTAACACCCGTCACACGGACTTACCTGCCTAACGACGTTGCTGTTGCCTGTGAACCGCCTCCTTTCTAAGGGGACGGTTCGTACGACGTCACACGGCAGCCGTCCAATAGCAGAGGAGTGGAGGAGATGAGCGGCTGGAACATCCCGCCCACCTCCTTCCTTCCTCATTGCCGGTGGACAGAGGTAAGGAGATGTTAGTCGCTCCTGCGGTGTCACACATAGCGATGTGTGCTGCCACAGGAACGACGAACAACATCGCTACTCACCAGACAACGATATTTGGTGTTTGGATGACCTCTCCAACACCAACGATTTTTGTCTCTTTTGCGATCGTTGAAGGTCGCTCGTACGCGTCACACACTGCGATGTCTCTAACGAAGCCGGATGTGCGTCACAAACACCGTGACCCTGACGATAAATCATTAGCGATGTCGCAGCGTGTAAAGCACCCTTACATAAGTTTGGAAAAAAAAATTAAAATAATCTTGAAATTTTTGGGTGGTCGTTTAATGCTGCCAGATTGTCTAATGTAGGCGGACCCTTAGCAATAACAATGTGGAGTGGTCTCCAATTACATGGCGCCAAACACAGAACATATAGCTATAATTGACTCTGCTTTTATATACTGCGCCTGCTGTGATGTACAATTCAACGCTGAAACAATATCATAATCTTAACACTTAAGGCTCTAAATTCATCTTGTAGGAAGAGAGCATTAAGTTACACTTAGTAAATGTCACAGTTATTTGCCGACGAGAGTGCAATGCCCTTATTGAAGAGTTATTAGAGAAAGTCTTTGTCATGCTTCCTATGAATCATGTTTCTAAGCGCAAGATAATACTTATACTTTATGGTAATAACACCCAATAAGAAGAGCTTGTCACGTTACAGCTCGACAGCCGAGACTCCAGTTTCAAAATCCGTAATGGTTATATTTGGCATTCTCTTTTACATAACTAGTGCACGAGCAATCATTGCTGACATAAAGAAGCGTCATGTAATATTTTGGGCATGTCTACATTGTAGGTTATAGAACAACAATGGTGCATTTATCTAACACGCTGACCATGATTAGAAAGATCCTTTTTCCCCCCTACACTTTACTACTGGCGGTGTTTGTGTGGCGCCCTGGACAAGCCAGGACGTCACAAGTACTACACCAACACACCCCACACCCCGGTCAGGCACACCTAAGTCAAACAAAAATCCTTGTTGCCTCCCTCCAGGGGCTGATGTTCACACCAGGGGGTGGGCCAGGCGGTTGGTCCCGCCCACCGAGGAGTTCACAGTCCTGGAGGAGGGAAAAGCAGAGCAGATTAGTTTGGAAGTGGAGAAGTGAGGTGGTAAAAGAGCAGTCTGAAGTTGGTCCGGGTGTGTGGCCCGGACGGAACAGCAAGGTTGGCAGACGGTGGTGACCGTCTGCAGGAGAGGCCTATTGGAGCTAGCCGTAAGGACCGTGGACGGGCGGTGGCCCGGCGGTATCGGACCGGTACGCAAAGAGAAGCCAGCACCAACCGGCAGGGCTTACGGACCCCGACAAGGCTAGGAGTCGCCGCTGAAATTGTCAAATCCATTAGCGAAGGGAACCTCCGGGGTTTCCCAGCAGCCAAGTCCCGATAGAAGGCAACAGTCCAACCGTTAGAGGGAAACACAGTCACCGCCAAGGCTACAGTTCCCAGGGCCAGAGCCTGCGGGCAAAAGGGACTCCTTCAGCACATATCCAAGCTGGGGAGCGGGTTTACCGGTGGGAACCCATTGGAACCGTCTACACTACACAGGTGCAGGGAAAGGCAGTCACCATCAACCTGCCGGGAGGAGAAACACCGCAGCCGTCTGTGGGACCCATCCATCCAGCCGTTTGTTTTACCGGAGACTGTGTGTTCATGATTGGCTGAGTGAGTACCACCGTGCCGTGCGGCACAGCGCTGCCCCCACGACCCTGCACCTCACCAGGCCCCGTAACCCGCCTGCCATCCATCCCTACCCCATCACCGGGACCCGGGACAACCAAACCCCTACCCACGGAGGGGAGAACCAACATCCAAGCTGCTCCCTGTCATCGCTCCCGAGATCCCCGTCCAGAGCAGCGGTGGTGTCACCAATCTCACCACAACCGTGGGTGGCGTCACGGACAATAAATCCCCAAAACCAAACCCCTTTTCACTCACGGGCGAGGAACGCCGCTCGAGTCCCCGGGATCCGGCCCACGGCTCGAGCCACCACCGAGCAGCAGCAGCCGGACCCGAGCAGTGGGTGAGCGCAGCGTCCCCTCCTCCGCCCGCAACATTTGCTAATACAGATTATTAAAGGGGTTGTCCAGCCTTAGGCTAGAAGTCTGCAGTCACTCCGTGCAGACTTGTGAATCTTCATATTGCATGCACCAGATTCTTCAGTGCCAGGAGCAAACGGTCATGTGACCCCAAGTATGTGATTTGCATATTTCTGGCCACATTCCAACTAGACTTTAAGCGAGGCCATGTCCACCATCTAGTCGGCATGTGACCGCATGTATGCAAACCACATACTTTGGGAATGGGGGGGGGGGTGTTACATTGCGCACTGTGGGAATCTTGTACTGACAGCGGGTGTATGTGTGTGTGTGTGTGTGTACTGCCCCTGGGGCTCGGCTGGCAGCCGAGCCGCTCGGATCCGGGCTCGTCGGTCGGTGGCTCGAGCGCCTCCGGACCCGAGGGTCACGTCGCTCTGAAGGGAAGCTGGCACTACGTGAGGGGGAGTGGTCTTCGGTGGGGAGGTTCACAACCAGGGCCGTGGTGTTTAGGGATTTACGTTCGTGATGCCACCCACGGGTTGTGGAGAGTGGACACCACCGCTGCCGTTAACTAGGCTCCCGGAGACGGTGTTGTGCAGCCTGGTGTTGACCCCTCCGTGGGCAGGGGGTGATGGTCCCGGGGGCTCGGTGGTTGCGAGGTGCGGGCGTGTTAGTGCAGTGTGGTGCGCTGCCTGAGGGCACTGTTGTACTCACTATGACAGATACACCGGAGTCTCTGGTAAACCAAAAAGATGGTGGTCGGTGCCCACAGCGTCTGGTTCGGTGGTTCCCGCCTTTCTCCTGCACCCAGTTTTGTTGATTTTGACTGCCTGTGCCTCAGTGACTGTAGTCCGCACCCCGACTTTGTGTGTGTCAGAAGAGCCCATTTGCCCGCAGACGCTGGCCCGTGGGATCTCTCTGCCTGAGCGGTGGCTTTCTATCCCCCTCGTTGGGGCTGTTGTCTTCAGTCGGGCGTGACTTGGGTGGGAAAGAACCTAAGGTCCAGACCACAATCAGTGAATTCGACTCGGTCCAGTGGCTTCTGGGCCTCGTTCTGGGTCCGAGTACCCCACCTGGTGCTCCGGTTTCCAGTCGGTTCCCCCGGTTCGGTAACGGCTGGCCACTACCCTGTCCCGGTCCCTTACGGTTCCACCAGCCGTCTTCCCAGCTCCGGCAGGCGGCAACCACAGTCTGCCTCCTGGCCACAGGGTATCCAGGCTACGACCCAGATCCCTGACAGACGTTTACTCCTAACTCCTCTCCTTTCCAACTACTCTACTCTCCTCTCCCTCCTAACAGATCTGTTGTCTTTTCCAGCCTCAGGCTATCCGAACTCCTCGGTGGGCGTGGCCAACCGCCTGGCTCCGCCCCCTGGTGTGAACATCAAGACCTGAGAGGGGTGACTCAGGGTTTTTAGGTTGGCTGCTGTAACCTTCTTAGGGGGACGGGTGTTTGTGCAAGGGCCTGTCTGCGACTACCTGGCTAGTCCAGGGCGTCACATGTGCACAAGCGCACATGTGACGCCCTGGTCTAGTCAGGTCGTCACAAAGATTGTGCAGAACCCTCTCTCCCCTTACAGGGCTCACCCCCCCAATGTTCTGGGAACCTAACCTGCAGTACTGCCTCCACTAGCATTCACAAATCCTAGATACACCTTGCACCACACCCTGTCAGGTACACCAGTGGGCTGCTTAAGCTGGAATAGGGCCGCCCACCTAGGGGTCAGACAGGGAGGTGTCAAGTCAGTCGAGTGGTAGCCCTGGAGCTGTGAGGAGCTCTGAGGAAGCTGGGAGTTGTAGCTCCCAGGGGAAAGTAGACTAGGTTGCAGATGGTAGTTTGGACCTAGAGGAGTCAGACCCCCAGTCGCAGGGGATTGAGGCTAGGTGCCTGGGACCTGTCTTGGAGGACGGTCAGCAGCCTGGGCCTAATCACCGGTCTGGGATCGAAGGCACGACGGGGTACACAGACCCTAGGTCGAGGAGAAGCTTCAAGCAACCCGGCAATTAATCTGCGGAGGACAGGGCCTCTATGGACTGTTCTCATGAAGCTCAGAGATAGGGGCACTAACGCAACGAGGGGGATAGGGCTTTCCAAGCAAGCGTCCCACTGAAACCCCAAGCATGAGCCCCTGAGAGCAAGCTCTTCTACTTAGCCACAGTGGGGAGCGGGGCCCGGAAAGCTCCAAGCTGACGGGCCACAAAGGACAGTCTAAAAATACTGTGCCAGGAGGCAGGTCACGGACCACCAGGCAGTGCTGCAGGGGACGGGACCCGGACGAGCTCCCCCAAAAGGGCAGCGGCACCCAGATACTTTGTTTACCCTGTTGTCAGCATCTGCTTTATTGCTGAGTGAGTACCAGATTAACCCCCTGCAACCAGCGAGCCTGCGCTCCCCCTGCACCTTACACCACCATCCAGAGTTCTGGGGCCTATCCCTACCCGTGGAAGGTCACGTCATCTTGCTGCCCCACTCCATCACCCCGGGTACTCCCAACGGCAGCGGCGGTACTCCCAATTACCGCACACCACGGGTGGCGTCACGAACTATATACATCTGTCCTGTAACTACCCCCTTTCTTTATTTGGGTGTGACCCTTAGCCCTCTGGGTCCGGAGACCCTCGAGCCACGAGCAGTGAACATCCGGATCTGAGCGGTTCCGACTGCTGCTGGGGCGTTACACACAATGTGGGAATTCACAAGTCTGCAGTCACAGAGTGACTGCAGACTTGTAGCCTAATGCCGGGCAACCCTTTAACACTTGACACTAAAGAGATTGAGGTCTTTATTGGGCAAAATAGCTTCACTATTCTTAAGATTTGGCACACACTTCTATAGTATATCATGCCAGCATAAGAATTTACTAACAAATTAGAATAACCAAGTATAGGACATCAAGATCAGAGTATTAGAGGTCTGGCACCCCCACCAATCAGAAAGCTATGGAACCCATGGGGTGGAGGGGGGCGACATGACCAGAGGGAAGGGAAGGAGTGATTGGGTTAAATCGATGGGAAAAAAGGGGATTGGTGGCATTTGTAGAATGCAGATTGGCCTGGGGGGGGGGGGGGGGGGGGGGGGGGGGGTTGGCTGGTAGAGATATATTAGGGGTTGGGGAGGGTCTTACCTTCCTTATTTCCGGACGGAGTCTGATCCCCTCCCACCCCTCCCTTGAGGTTTGAGTTCTAATAGTAAATATGGATCAATCTTTCAATGATGTAGAGCTTCCAACATTGATTATGTGGTATTTGCGATTTATTAACACAAGTTACACCCATATATCAGCCCTCTGGTGACAAGACTGGTCATGGGATGTGGCTTCAGTCTAAAAAAAAAATTTATGTTGTGTTGACTTCCAGGATATTTTTGCCCCTGGAAGTTCCAGACGGAAGTTAGATATTGTGGTCGTGTTTCTTAGAGATTTCATCCTTCTAGAGATCTGAAATATGAAAAAAGCCAAGCAACTGGTGTAACCAAAATGTGTGAAGACAAATCATAAAATATAAAACTTTTAATAGTCACAGATTAAAATATTTTACACACACACACACACACACACACACTCACACACACACACACACACACACACACAGTTGTAAAAACCAAACAACAAAAAATTACAGCACAAGGAGCTGATCTTAATTTAACAATAAGAGAACCTGGTCAAAAAAAAAAAATTCTCTCACTTTTTTGGGACCAGGTTCTCTTACTGTTATAGTCCTCTGTGTATACAGTGGTCAGGAGCTGGGCTCCTTGGAACTACTAGGTAGTAGATGTTGGTCTGGACCTGGTACGAGCTGGACCCCCGGTCGCAGGGGATCGTGGTAAGGGACATGGAACGGTCGAGGAGGACAGCCGGCGGCCTTGTACCATCACCGGGCTGGGACCAGGGCATGACTGGGTACGTGGACCCTACGTCAGGGAGTAGCTTCCGGCAACCTGACAATTTACCCGACGAGAACGGAGCCTTCAAGATCCGCTCTCCACCCGCTCCAAAAATCGGGGGTACTAGCGCAACGAGAAGGATAGGACTTTCCACAAATACGGTCCAAGAAATCCCAAGCGTGAACCCTGAGAGCAATCTCCCTCAGTTAGCCACACTGGGGAGCGGGACCCGACTAGTTTTAGGCTACAGGGACCAACCAGAAAGAAACAAGGTGCCATGGCAAAAGGTCACAGAACAGGCAACACCAACAGGAACGGGACCCAAACGTGCTCCCCCTCAGCGGCATCCAGGATTTTGGTTTACTACAGTGGTCAGAGTTATTGGACTGAGTATGCAAGTGACCCTTACCGCCCCAACGGCACACCCCTGTCACTTTCACCGAGTCCCGGGGCATCCCCCCTACCCGTGGAGGGGTTAAACACCTGGCTGCCCACTCCATCGCCACCGGGTACTCGCAGCGGTGGTACGCCACCTTACCACACACCACGGATTGAGTCACGAACTATATCAATTCCCCTGTAAATACCCCCTTCATTCGAGTGGCAGCGAGACCCCTGGGTCCGAAAGCCCCTCGAGCCACCGTGGATCCGGATCAGAGCAGCTCGGCTGAGGACACGGGGGCGGTATAGCAGCACAGGACCACATGGAATTGCAGGAAAAGTCACTCATGCAAGGTTTCTGATGATGTGAACTAATTTCCTAATACAACATCTGAACATTAGACTTTAGGTCATTGGGTCTAAATTTGTCATCAGGGTCCATGGTCTTAGCATAAAGTGACAACTGCGCCACTGGCGGGGCTTACCCTGAATGAGCACAACTAAGCAACTACCTGGTTTTCACTAGAACCTCTGATGATGAGGAAAGGCTTGAGCCGTTCGGGTAGTCGTCAGGTACCACTCCATGGCAGTCCCCGGACCTGCAGTAGCTGACCGATGGGTCAAGGCAGGAATATGAAGTACAGAGGCCACAGGCAGAAAAGTAGTCAAGTCAGGGCAGGTGGCACAGGATCAATATACCAAGCAGAAGTCAGGAGAGGGAACTTCAGGGTAATCGTGGAAACAAGCTGGGTAGATAACAGGAGAGACCAAACAAAGCAGAGCACAGGACACTGACTTGGACCTAACCTCAAGCCAAGTGTAATTATAGTCACCTGTGGGTAGTCGGGTTCGATGGGCGTCGCTGGTTTCGGTCCTGCGTCTCCCGTTTTCTTGCGATCGCCGTCCTCCTTCCCTGCTGTGTGGATTATGTGTCCCACGTCATCCACATAGAGGCCTCCATTGTGCTCCTGCGAACGTTTCTCTGCCCTGCTGAGGGCAGATCAAAGTATCGTAGAGCGCATGTGCAGGCGGTCTTTTACCTTTCCCTGTGCATTACAGTACTGTGCTCTGCCCTCAACAGGGCAGATCAAAGTGGACAGTCGCAGGAGCAATGGCTGCCTCTGTGTGGATGACGTAGGATGCATCACCTTTATGGAGCAAGGAAGGAGGACTATTATGGAAGGAAGAGAAGAGGCATCAGACCAGCGACGACCATCAGACTGGACTGCCCTGCAGGTGAGTATAATAAGAGCTGTTTATTAAGGTTATACATAGTGTCCTGGGCGCTTATATACAATATTCTAGAATGCTGTATATAATGGCTCACTGGTGATGGCCGCAGATTATAGGGGAAAAACATGGTGACAGGTTCCTTTTAAAATCCTGCAGAGTCTGGCCACACCTCACTATAGCTGAGTGGAGACTCTGCAGCAACAGGAGGATGTAGCAGTGCTGAATGTGCTGCAAGGGGCAGCTCAACGTACGATCGACACTGGGGAGGAGTAGAGGTGCCCACAGTGAGTCACTGTGCGAGTCACTGGTGTGACAGTCAAGAGACAAGGCAGGTTGTGGTTTTTTTTTGTTGTTTTTTTTTGGTGTAAAGCATTCTCATTCATATTTAAAAAATATATCTAAAAAGATTTGCAGACTCAAAAATTAAGCTTGATTAAAAAAAAAAAGCCTTTGATGTAGCTTCAATTCATTAGACTATTGCTAAAAATCTCTCCCATCTACAAGGCTGTATAAGAAAATGAAATGTGGCAGCAGTTGAAATTCAAAGGATTAGAGAGAAAAAAAAAACAAAAAAACAAAAACAAAACTTGGCTGCTTTCTTCCAATAACTGCGCCACCCCTGTCTACAGGTAGTATGTGGTATTGCAGCTCAGACCTATTGACTGGGAGCTGTTTCTGAAGGCATGCACATAAGGGGTTTAAATCTTGTGTTATGGGTAAGATTTTTAAGGCTGTTTGTTATATTTTTCCTTTCTTGGTGGGTCCCTGAGGTCAAATACAAGTGGATTTCTATCTGATTCAAATCAGCCTTCAACTAACTGGGGTCAGGTTATGCGTTATGTACCGCCCCCGCATCAGCAGCCGAAACTGCTCGGATCCGGAGTGGCTCGAGGGGGTCTGCGGACCCAGGAGTCGTGCGGTCACTCAAAACAAAAAGGGGGGGTATTTACGGAGTACTGTACGTTTAAAGTTCGTGATGCCACCCACAGTGTGTGGTAAGGTGGAGTACCACCGCTGCTCTAGAGAGCGCCCGGTGGCGATGGGATGGCAGCCTGGTGTTTAACCCCTCCGTGGGTAGGGGAATGCCCCGGGGCTCGGTGATGCTGGCGGAGGGATACCGTCTGGGAGGTAAAGGTCACTGCGTACTCACTCAGTCCAATAACGCTGACACCGACAACTTGTAAACCAAAGTTCTGAGCACCGCTGCATCAGGGAGGGAGCACGCCTGGATCCCGTGTCCTTTGGTCTTGCTTCTTAGCCTGTGACCTTTTCCTTGGCACCTTTTTACTGATTGGTCCCTATAGTGTAAAACTAGTCGGGTCCCACTCCCCAGTGTGGCTAACTGTGTGAGCTTGCTCTCAGGATTCACGCTTGGAATTTTCTGGACCGTATGTGTAGAAAGTCCTATCCCCCTCGTTGCGCTAGTACCCAGATTTTGGAGCGGGTGGAGGATGAATCTTGAAGGCTCCGTCCTCCTTGGGTGAATTACCAGGACGCTTGAAGCCACTTCCCGGCCTAGAGTCCACGTACCCAGTCGTGCCCTGGCCCCTGCCCGGAGATGGCACAAGGCTGCCGGCTGCCATCCTCGGCAGTTCCGTGCCCCTTGTCACGATCCCCTGCGACTAGGGGTCCTGCTCCTACCAGGCCCAAACCAACGTCTTCCACCTAGTAAGAAGGAGCCCAGCTCCTGACCTCCTCTCACTTTCACCTTCAACACAACACCGTTTGTCTCCTGACACTCCGGACCCTCCCTAACCAACCCCCAAGTGGGCGACCCTATTCCCTTCAGGCTACCCACTGGTGTGTCTGGTGGGTGTGGTGCAGAGTGTTCCTAGGATTTTGATTAGCTTGATCTTAGCAACACCAAAGGCCAGGGACCCGTAACCAAGGAGGAGGTGGATACTGTGCAGAAGGGCAGATTGCACCGAAGGGCAGATTGCACCGAAGGGCACATTGCACCGAAGGGCACATTGCACCGAAGGGCACATTGCACCGAAGGGCACATTGCACAGAAGGGCACATTGCACAGAAGGGCACATTGCACAGAAGGGCACATTGCACAGAAGGGCAGATTGCACAATACCCTGTGATGACCTGATAGGCTTATTGTTACAGGATTCTGCACATGCGGTCAGTGAGAGTATTGTTATATTTATTCCACATAATGAATCTAAGAACAAGAAAATATATATATTTATGTAGTTCAGGGATTTTTATTCTTTACCCATATTTCCTTCATCAGACCCAGCTAAACTGAAGCGCAGACACAATAGCTACAGATTTCAGAAGTTACGTTGACATCACCTGCGTGACATATTGATATTGGCAGCTGATGAAAACAATGAGGCCATCCTGCCAACTCACATAACCACCGCCTGGGGTGACCTCATCTCCGCACTAACACCAATACATTCAGGGCTTCAGAATAGTCTAGAGTCCATTCAGAGACTGCTGTATATCAGTACAGCCTGTGCAATGCTTATGGATTGCAAAGGAAACTACCCAGGCAGCCGTTCCGGTATGAAGGACCCCATGTGGCAGATCTCTCAGCAAACGCTCCACATCTGAATCACCTTAATGATCGGCAGAGACCAATATTCACAATTGTAGAAGGCACGGTAGCATGTGTGAACAACCTCAGAACTGTTTTGTTTTAATTGGAAAGTCGTAGCAATATAAACATTTCATGGCTACACGCCGGCTGGGAACACTTGTCTGCAAAAGGCGGTAAGGCTGTTTTCACACATCAGTTTTTTAGCATCAGGCACAATCCAGCGTGTGCCTGATGCAACGGATCCGGCGCAGAATATGCAAAAACGGATGCTCCGGATCCTTTTTGATGGATCCGGTATACCAGATCTGTCAGAAAAAAACGGATCCAGGGAATCCGTTTCGTCCATTTTTTGCTGAATCCTCAGTTTAAAAAAAACAGATCCAGCGGCCGTATCCATCTTTTGCTGCATTACACCGGATCCGGCGTCCATAGGCTTCCATTGTAAATCACACCAGATCCGGCGCGATGCAGTTTTTTGTCAGAGACAAAAAAACATTAGAGACATTCCATCCGGCCACCGCATCAGCCAATTACGACGGATCTGGCAAAAGCCGTATGCAACGCAAGGCCATCAGGCACAATCCGGCGCTAATACAAATCAATGGGGATAAAACTGATCCGGTGCCGGATCAGTTTTATCCGTTTTTTTCCGGCTTGTGCCTAATGGAAAAAAACTGATGTGTGAAAGTAGCCTTATGCGGGCGTCACACGGTACGATATATCGGGCGATATGTCGTCGGGGTCACGTCGTTAGTGACGCACATCCGGCATCGTCAGACATATCGTACCATGCGACACCTCCAAACGACTGTGAACGAGCAAAAATACTCACCTTATCGTTGCTCGTTGACACATCGCTCATTTTCATAAAGTCGTTCCTCCTCCTGCGCGCCGGTTGTTAATCGTTCCCGAGGCAGCACACATCGCTCCGTGTGACACCACGGGAACGACGAACACAGTTACCTGCGTCCCGCCGGCAATGCAGAAGGAAGAAGGTGGGCGGGATGTTACGTCCCGTTCATCTCCGCCCCTCCGCTTCTATTGGCCGGCCGCTGTGTGACGCCGAACGTCATCCACATGCCAGCCGTGTGTCTTTTTTTTTTTTTTTTTTTTTTTTTTTTTTTACACTCTAGCAGTTAAAGGGGATCTTCCCATCTTAAATTTTCTATACAAATATGTATTATTACTAATAATAATAGCAAATACTTCCAATTAGAAATGTATAGTTCTCCTGATTAGCTATGTCACTTAACTCATGTGCAGGGCATTGCGGTAGGTTAGGTATACATGGTTACTTTAAACTATCAACTTTTACTATATGAGTTGTTGTAACTAATGTTGAGCGAGTGTGCGCGCCACTGCTCGATACTCAATTGAGCATTGGGGGGTGCTCGGGTACCAAAAGGAACCTGAAGACCCACCTCTTCCGACAAGCCTACAACCTGCCGTAACCCTCAGTCTGATACAGCGCCGCACTATCAGCTCTACCCTCACCCTACTGTATCCTTACCTATCCCTTGTAGACTGTGAGCCCTCGCAGGCAGGGACCTCTATCCTCCTGTACCAGTCTGGCCTTGTATTGTTTATGATTATTGTACTTGTCCCTATTATGTACACCCCTTTCACATGTAAAGCGCCATGGAATTGATGGTGCTATAATAATAAATAATAATAATACCACATTTACTGATGATTTGCCGATTGACCCGCTAGTCAAATACCTTTTTGCCATCGCACACACACTAATTAAGACCTCTCATGCAAAGACACGTAGTAGTAACAGCATTTGCCTAAATTAGGACTCTTCTTGTGAGCAAATGATTGAAGTTCTGAGAACTTCAATTTATAATTATTTCTACCACTTTTAATACGCTTTTTTAGCTGGCCAAAAAAAAACAAAACAAAACCACGCGCATCTAAAAAGAACGCCGGAGGCAGGGGAAAAAAAAAAAAAAAAGACTCTTAAAGACAGTCAAGCATGTGAATAAATAATTACCTGTTTGCAACAAACCTCTCCAGACACTAACTACTGACTTTATAAGTCTTAATACAACAATAAAAACTATATCCAGTTATTTAAAATTGTCTTGACGGGGTCTTTTAAATAAGGAATAGCATTATAACACAGATCAGAGTTTACATAGTACCTGTCGGATAAGGCTAGTTTCACACATCCGGCTTTTCGCTGGTTTGCCGATTCCGGCGCACGCCAGTACAGTATAATACAGTACAGTGGCAGCGCCGCAACTTCCGGGTCACATGACAGCATGTGACCGGCGCTTGTCGTGCTGCCATCGTACTGTATTATACTGTACTGGCGTGCACCGAATCCGGCAAAAAGCCAGATGTGTGAAACGGGCCTAAGAAGCGCTAAGGCTAAGAACACACATCCGGCTTTTCTCCCGTTTGTCGGATCCGGCGTGCTCCCGTACAGTGTATACAGTACAGTGGCTGCGCGACACGCTCCGGTCACATGACAGCACGTGACCGGAGCATGTGACCAGGAAGTTGCAGCGCAGCCACTGTACTGTATACACTGTACGGGAGCGCGCCGGATCCGACAAACGGGAGAAAAGCCGGATGTGTGTCCTTAGCCTAAGGACTTTTTAATGAACAGACAGCAGTTTTTCACAGACAGCACTTGTACCTATAATTATTATTATAGCGCCATCTATTCCATGGCGCTTTACATGTGAAAGAGGTATACATAATAGGGACAAGTACAATTATCATAAACAATACAAGGCACAGACAGGTACAGGAGGATAGAGGGTATCCTACAGGGATAGGTGAGGATACAGTAGGTGAGGGTAGAGCTGATTGTGCGGCGCTGTATCAGACTGAGGGTTACGGCAGGTTGTAGGCTTGTCAGAAGAGGTGGGTCTTCAGGTTCCTTTTGAAGCTTGTCAAGGTAGGTGAGAGTGATATGTTGTGGCAGAGCATTCCAGAGTATGGGGGAGACGGGAGAAATCTTGGATGCGATGGTGGGAAGAGGAGATAAGAGGGGAGTAGAGAAGGAGATCTTGTGAGGATCTGAGGTTGTGTGCAGGTAAGTACCAGGAGACTAGATCACAGATGTAGGGAGGAGATAGGTTGTGGATGGCTTTGTAGTTCATGGTTAGGGCTTTGAACTGGAGTCGTTGGGCAATGGGAAGCCTGTGACGGGATTGGCAGAGAGGAGAGGTCGGGGAGTAGCGGGGGGACAGGTGGATTAGCCGGGCAGAATAGTTTAGAATAGATTGTAGGGGTGCACGACTATTAGAAGGGAGGTCACAGAGCAGGAGGTTGCAATAATCCAGGCGGGAGATAATAAGGGCATGCACTAGAGTTTTTGCAGCTTCTTGGGAAAGGAATGTACAGATCCAGGAAATATTTTTGAGCTGGAGGCGGCAGGAAGTGAAGAGGGCTGGGATGTGTGGCTTGAAAGAGAGATCAGAGTCTAGGATTACTCCCAGGCAGCGAGCACATGGCACTGGGGAAAGTGAGCATAATAGTGAATGCTATCATTCACATGTTCCGCGGACCAGGTGGCCCATGCAATATTGCGGAGACAAGTCTGATTGTGATCAGAGTGTCAGATCAAAAAATTGTCAGTGCAAGTCTATGGGTCAGTGGAACATAAAACAAAAACAAAAAAAAACCACGCAACACTTAAAAGGGAACCTGTCAGGTGCAATATGCAACCAGGACCACGAGCAGTTCTGGGTGCATATTGCTAATCCCTGCCTAACCGTCCCAGCCTATAGTAGTATACATAGATCTTTAGAACAACAATTTCTAAAGATCCCATATCATATGCTAATGAGGCCAGGGACTAGTCGCAAGGGTGTTCGTTCCCTTGGCTAGTCAGCCCCCTTAGTATGTAAGCAGCTGTGGGCATACAAACATGCTAATGGAGGCACAGCATCAGAGGATGGTCGCTCTCACTTCCCTGCTGCCATTGTGTGCGATGCTGGATTTCGGCTCAGTGCACATGATCCCGGACTTTCGGTCATGCGCACTACACGAGTTTGAAGCTGGGACGTGTACACCTGGCTTCATAGTGCCCATGACCGGACGTCCAAGATCACGTGCACTGAGCCAAAATCCAGCATTGGGCACTGTGGCAGGAGGAGAGGTGAGCACAACCATCCTCTGACTTTGCACATTCATTAGCATGTTAGCATGAAAGCACACCACTGTGGACGCACTAAGGGGGCCAACTAGCCAAGGGAAGCAACGCCCTTGTGAGTAGTCGCTGGCCTCATAAGCATATAATGAAGGATCTTTAGAAATACTTTTTCTATAGATCCCTTTATCTATGCTAGTGTATACAGGGACGGTTAGGCAGGGGTTAGCAATATACACCCAGAACTGCTCGTGGTCCTGTGTGCATATTGGACCTGACAGGTTCCCTTTAACTAGAGAAAAATCAGACACAAATTTGAATGGCATCCATGTGCAGGCCATGGCCTATATTCTATGTATATATAATGCCACAGCATTGCTGTATGTAGAAGAAATAACAGCCTTCTATGAATGCCGGCCACGAGTTCTTTTCACAGCAGTGTACTTAGATGACAGATTCAGGGGTCTTCAGCTGACCCCTGGCTGTCATGACGACTCATTGGCATCCTGAGATCGCATTGGGGGCACAGCAATGAGAAGTCAAACGCATACCCCCTGCCAGTGTGCTTTAATCAGATTGACAGTGGTATTTTACAGGCTGACAGCAACCACCCACGACTGTTAGACTCCGTGCGCACACTGCGTTTTTACCTGCTGTTTTTGCTGCAGAAATTTCTGGAGAAAATGGTTGTAACCTTTCTGCAGACATTCCCCAGAAAAACCTATGGGAAAAAAAATAAATATAAATTATATATATATATATATATATATATATATATATATATATATATATATATATATATATATATATATATATATATATATATATATATATATATATATATCTGTGCGCACAATGCGTTTTTTTCCTCAAGAACATTCTTTCTGCAGAATTTCTTGAGAAAAAAAAATGTCCATGTCACTTTTCTGCAGGTACCTGCGATTTTTGCCATAGATAATGGTAAAAAAAAAACCACAGGGACCAACCTGCGGAAAAAAAGCATCAAAAACACATTCGTTATTAGTGCGTTTTTTTTTTTTTTTAAACGCAAGTACGCTAATCTTTCAGACTCAAGAAATTTTTTGAGAAAAATCCTATTTCTAGTGCGCACAGGGCCTCGAGGTGGATGAAGGTTGAATAATTCAGCCTTCATCTGCAGGGAAAGATGTGGGCTCAGCATGCGAGCCCGCATCAAAGGCAGGGAGACTACTCATGACGGACAGCCTGTCATAAGTCGTTAAGGGGGTTAAAAGGGAACCTATTAGCCGATTCGAGTTTCTCAAACTGTGGGCAGCATAGATTAGACATTTCCCCCCACCCTTCATCTTCTCAGCCAAGAAAATCAGATCATGCTACGAACCGGGGTGCGATCAGAGCATCCAGCATTGAATACTTACTACATGGGGATGGGGAAGATTGAATTAGGCTACTTTCACACTTGCGTTGAACGGCATCCGTTGCATTGCGTTGTGTGACGGATGCATCGGATGTGTTGCATATAGTGGCACAACAGATCGTACAAAATAACGCAATCAGTTATAGTTTTTTTTTTCCTTGACTTTACACATCTGGGCATGCGCAGTTGTGTAAAGACAGATGCGTTAATGGAAACTGTTAAATGACGGATTGTAACGGAATCCTCCACCATAGGCGTCCATTATAAAAACAACGGACGCCGAAGGAATCCTGCATGTTGCGTTTTGACAGTCCGTCAAGCGCAGAAAAATGCTACATGCAGCATTCCATCCGCCAGGAGGATGCAACGCAAGCCATCCGTTGCTATCCGTAGCCAATAGAATTCTATGACCAAGAAAACGGTTTCCTGCAACGGTTACCGTAATTCCTCAAGGCGGCGGATAGCAACGGATGCCGTTCAACGCAAGTGTGAAAGCGCCCTTAGTTGAATTTCAACCTATTCTGTTCTGGAATGAGAAAGACACTGCCAGAAGCTTTTGCCAGTGGCTTAATTCACTCTCCCTACACATGTGGACATTGGGTCCTGGTAAGGAGCCGTTGGTTGAGTGGACCTTTGGCCAGCAGCTATTGAAAGGTCTATGGCCAACTTTAGAGTACTTTAGAGTAAAGGCCGCTTTACACGCAACGACATCGCTAAGGAGATGTCGTTGGGGTCACGGAATTCGTGACGCACATCTGGCCTCGTTAGCGACGTCGTTGCGTGTGACACGTACGAACGATTAAAAATACTCACCTTATCGTTGACATGCTGTCCATTTCCCAAATATCGTTACTGTTGCAGAGCGCAGGTTGTTTATCGTTCCTGCGGCAGCACACATCGCTACGTGTGACACCGCAGGAACGAGGAACAGCACTGTACCTGCGGCCGCCGGCAATGAGGAAGGAAGGAGGTGGGCGGGATATTCCGCCCGCTCATCTCCGCCCCTCTGTTTCTATTGGGCGGCCGCTTAGTGACGCCGAACGAACCTCCCCCTTAGAAAAGAGGTTGTTCGCCGCCCACAGCGACGTCGCCAGGCAGGTAAGTATGTGTGATGGGTCCGAGCGATGTTGTGCGCCACGGGCAGCAATTTGCCCATGACGCACAAACGACGGGGCTGGGTACGCTCGTTAGCGAGATCGCAGCATGTAAAGCAGCCTTAACTGATGAGGGGCTTCCTTACCCGAGAACCCACAGCAGCCTTGCGATAAGAAACTACGGACCCCACCTAGAGATTCCATCAGTTTGCAGAAGGATTTCCATAGCAATAATGGGGACTGTGTAATCACACGTATGCCACTGTCCAAATTAACAGACTGGTTCTGCTAATAATGGGAGACATTCTGATCTGAACACATTATGGAATAGTTATTTAAGCCATAAATCTTTTACCTGGGCTGTCCGGGTTCTTAAGGGTGAAGTGCATGATGTCATGGAGAAGGAATCCCAATCCCAGGCAGGAGGGGATCAATACGTAAGGTCTCAGTCGGCAATATACACAATTAGCCCAGTTACAATGCAATTGTTGATTAGTCTGGATCTAAACAATACTTGTTACTAATTAGCAGCCGTATTATTAGCCTGGGTTCTATCAGACGAAGGTCCCAATGATTTGCTGTGGGGGTTGATTGTCTGAGCTGCTGTTTTACATAAAAGGAGATATATTTTACAAAAAAAAAGACTAATTTTACACAAAACCAATAAATGCTTAGTGTACGGTAGTAAAACTGTTATTCTGTATTTACACTCACCATTTACGATACATTGTCAGAATTGAAACAATGAATACACAAATCCATAAACATGTCCCTACAGAAGCACCAGCACTTTATAGATGGAGTTCATTTTGGAATAATCAATAAAATCATTGAAAGAAGAAGACTTTCTGACTATATCTATATATTAGATAAAACCCATCATTACAGAAAAGGGAGGAGATAGAACAGCAGGGGTATATCACAATGGACGCAGGTATATACACTATATCCTCATCACCATCTGATGCATCTCATAAGAACAACAACAAAAAAAATCATCTTACCTATTGTTGAGATATGAGAAGGATGAAATTCATTGTCTGTGAATCTGCAGAGCAAACATGTTTTTCCAACCCCAGAGTCCCCAATGAGAAGTAATCTGAACAGAACATCATATTGTTTGGCCATTGTGTGTCTGGTAGCAGCCTGTGCACATAGACAGGGATAGCAGGGAAGGGAGGAGGCTGGAGGCAATCAGGAGGTTCCCTGCTCTCCATCCATGGCTGATGCTTCTTCTTAAAGGGATTATCCCTGGAGCCTCTCCTTAGATCCTAAAGAGAAGCAGGCTGTGGATTATTTAAAAAAAAAAAAATGCACAGAGACTTGTGAGAAATACCCAGATGCTTGATCTGTTATCAAAATGGTTTTGGAGGAGGAGGAGGAGGAGGAGGAGGATCAGCCAGGCTCCACCTTATGCAGTAGACTGAATTAGGAGAGGCTGATGTGTCCACCTAGAGCTCCTCCAGACACAGGGGTGTGTGTGGAGGAATGGCCAGACAGGTGGAATGATGATGTAGCTTCTTCTGCCAGCAGGTGGTACTGAGCTATTTCCTGCTCACACATTCCTGCTTCTCTACATCATAGGTGTCAATGACTGGCTCCTACAGAAAACCTGTCCGGCTGGTTTCCAGGGTCACAAATTTGGTAAAGTGATATAGTTTAGACAATCACATAAAACTTAGTTACTGGAAATTGCTAATTGTTCATTTTTGTTATGTTATAGTGGGTCTGGACTATCCGCACACACTGCGTTCGGGGCGCGGCGGACTTTTGCTGTGATCTCGCCGCTGAAAACACTCACAGCTCCGCAGCAATAAGGCTGCTTTCACACATCAGTTTTCTGCATTCAGGCACAATCCTTTTTTTTTTCCTGATCCAACGGATCCGGCAAAAAATGTAAAAACCGTATCCGTTTTTTAAAGGATCCGTTATGCCGGATGCGTAAAAAAAACGGATCAGTTGGATCCGTTTTGCATCCGTTTTTGCATTTGTTTTGTCCGTTTTTTTTGCTGGATCCGTTTTTTTCAAAACATTTGAGCATGCGCAGTTTACAAAAACTGATCCGGCAGCCGCATCCGTTTTTTGCCGCATTGCGCCGGATCCGGCGTCCATAGGCTTCCATTGCAAAACACGCCGTATCGCGCCGGATCCGGCGCGATGCTTTTTTTTTTTTGCCGTACAAAAAAACGTTGCAAGATACGTTGCCTCCGGCCGCCGCTTTAATTAATTTTGCCGCATCCGGAAAAAAACGGATACAACGCAAAGCCATCAGGCACAATCCGGTAACAATGCAAATCTATGGGGATAAAACGGATGCGATATACCCGTTTTTTTCCGGATTGTGCCTGATGGAAAAAACCGGATGTGTGAAAGTAGCCTAAGGCTGCTTTCACACATCCGGTTTTTCCTGTGCGGCACAATCCGGCGCTTTGCAGAAAAAACGAACCATTTTTTTTTGCCGCCGGTTGCGTTTTTTTTTGCATAGACTTACATTAGTGCCGTATTGTGCCGCATGGGCTTGCGTTCCGTCCGGTTTTTGCCACATGCGGCAGATTTAGCCGATGCGGTGGCCGGATGGAACGTTGCCTGGCACGTTTTTTTGTCCGGCAAAAAAAAAAACGCATCGCGCCGCATCCGGCTGATGCGGTGCAATTTGCAATGCATGCTTATGGATGCCGCATGCGGCGTACTGCGGCAAACACCGCATCCGGCCGCCGCATGCGTTTTTTTCCACTGCACATGCTTAGTAGCCTGCTGCAAGCGGCAAAAACCGGACGGGCCGCATGTCAAAAACTTATGCAAAGGATGCGGTTTTGTCACTCCGCAGGTCAGTTTACATGTGCCGCCCCCGCGTCAGCAGCCTGCCACTGTTGCTCTGATCCGGATCCGCGGTGGCTCGAGGGGTCTCCGGACGCGGGGTTCGGGGTCGCGCGGCCACTCGGAATAAAGGGGGTATTTACAGGGAATTGTATGGACAGTTCGTGACGTCACCCGTGGTGCGTGGTAAGATGGAGTACCACGGCTGCAATGGGGAGTTCCCGGTGGCAATGGTGTGGGCAGCCAGATGTTTAACCCCATCACGGGTTGGGGGGATGCCCCGGGACTCGGTGTAAGTAACAGGGAGGTGCCGTTGGGACAGTAAGGGATCACTTTAGTACTCAGTCCAATAATGCTGACACCGACAACTGTGGTAAACCAAAGTTCTTGATATCGCTGCAGCAGGGAGGGAGCACGCCTGGATCCCGTGCCCATTGGTGTTGCTTGTTAGCCTGTGGCCTTTTCCGTGGCACCTTACTTCTAACTGGTCCCTTTAGCATAGAACTAACTGGATGAGCTTGCTCTCAGGGTTCACGCTTGGGATTTTCTGGACTATGTAGTGGGAAAGTCCTATCCCCCTCGTTGCGCTAGTACCCCCGATTTTGGAGCGGATGGAGAACGGATCTTGAAGGCTCCGTCCTCCTCTGGTAAATTGCCAGGACGCCTGAAGCTCCTTCTTGACCTAGGGTGCACGTACCCAGTCGTGCCCTGGCTCCTGCCCGGTGATGGCACAAGGCTGCGACCGGGGTCCAGCTCCTACCAGGTCCAGACCAACGTCTGCCACCTAGTAGTCTCAAGGAGCCCAGCTCCTGACCTCTCCTCTTGAGGCCCCCTTTACACGTCCGTGAAAATCACGCACGTGTTTCACGGACGTGTCAGAGGTGCATTTTCCCCTCCGTGAGCCGTGTTTAGGGCACTACGTGTGGTCTCCGTGTGTTATCCGTGATAACACACGGAGAACGAGAACTTTCAACTCACCTGTCCCTGGCGTCGTTGTCCGTGGTGCTGATCTTCGGTCTCCGGTCCTGCCGACTCCCCGCTGCTGCTGCTTCCGGCCACAGTGAAGTGAATATTAAATGAGCATAATGAGCGGCGGTCCGCAGCATGCGACAGCAGCGGCAGAGACAGCAGCGCTGGAGAAGGTGAGTAAAGATTTGTTATTTTTTTCTCTGACACGTGAGTTTTCTCCAGCGCGTGTCACACGGGACCGCATCCACACTACATCCGTGTGGTCCGTATGCGTAAGCGTGGACATGTCTACGTGTGGAACACATGGACACACGTATGCTCCACACGTACACACGTTCCATGGCAAAACATGCACGTGATTGCAGACCCATTGATTTTAATGGGTCTACATGTGCCCGTGTCTCCGGTACGTGCAGGAACGGACCTAACACGTACCGGAGACACAGACGTGTGAAGGGGGCCTGAGAGTCACTTCTCACACTGACTGTCTACTGACCTCCCCTTAACCAACCCCCCAAGTGGCCGATCCTATTCCCTTCAGGCTGTCCACTGGTGTGTCTGGTGGGTGTGGTGCAGAGTGTTCCTAGGATTTTGATTAGCTTGTTCTTGGCAACACCAAAGATCAGGGACCCGTAACCAAGGAGGAGGTTGATACTGTGCAGAAGGGCAGATTGCACAATACCCTGTGACGACCGGATAGGCCAGGGAGTCACATACGCTGCGGAAAAAAAAAAAAAAAGCACAGTGGGAATGGGATTTCTATAAATCCCATCCACTGTGCTTGTACTGTACAACGCAGTGTTTTGGACACAGCGAAAACACGCAGCATCCAAAATGCTGCTATTCCTGATCGTGGTAACAGGCCCTAAAGCTATGTGCACATGTTGCAGATTTTGTTGCAGAAATTTCTCCACCAAATCTGCATGTTCTGGCAGGAAAAACGCTGTGGCAAAATGCTTTTCCTTGTTTTTTTGCCGTGATTTGTCTAGTCTTTGTGTTGTTATTTTTATTGCTTTCAATGGTGAAAACGCAGTCAAAAGCGCAGAAAGAATGGACATGCTGCAGATTTTTTCTGCAACCAAATGTGCAAGGAAAAGAAATCGTGAACGTGCGCACAGCACTTCAGTATTCTCATAGACTTTGCTGGCGTAAGGATTTCCTCGGATAAGGATTTTGTGAAAATCTGCAAGGAAAAATGAGGCAAATACGCAACGTGAGCACACAGCTTTAGGCTTCTTTCACACGTCCGTGCAAAACACACACGTTTTGCGCGGTCCGTGGTGTAGGTGCGTATGTGTGTGCGTGTGTTTGTGTGTGTATTCAGCGTGTGCTATCCGTGTGACATCCGCAAAGCACACGTACAGCATGAATTTCTATACTCGCCTGTCCATAGTGCTGCTGTGTCCCCACTGCTGCTGCTTCCGGACCTCCGTGCAGTGCATATGCAATGAGCATAATGAGCGGGGATCGGAAGGAAGTTACAGCAGCGCTGGAGACAGCAGCACTGGAGAAGGTGCGTATAGAAATTCATTTTATTTCACAGAAACGTGTTTTTCTCCGGTGCGTGTCACACGGAGCACATCCGTGCAGTCCGTGTGACACCTGTGCTGCCGGAGAAAAACGGACATGTCTACGTGTGGAGCACACAGACACACGTATGCTCAACATGGACACACGGTCTATGTGGAAACACGCACATATGCGCAAAACCATTGATTTTCATGGGTATACGTATATCTGTGTCTCTGGTACGTGTGAAAACGGACCTCACACGTACCGCAGATACGGACATGTGAAAGAGGCCTTAGGGTGTGTGCATATGTTTAGGATTTGGTGCTTAGTGTTGAGCGGACCCGGACTTGAAAAATCCGGATCTGCGCGGTTTCAGCGCTCGATCCTCTCCCTCTCCCCCTCCCTCTCCACCTCCCCCTCCCCCTCACTTTCCCTTTTTTTCCCTGCATCTTTGGTGCAGGTTTTTCCTATTCATTAGAATGGGCAGGTTGCATATCAGACTCCTTGGATTTTAGGGCTCATCCAGACATCCATTTTGTTTACGTCCGAGAAAAAATAAACCGAATCAAAACTAGAATGGGATTTTTAATGGCTTTTCAAGACTATGATCCAGGGTACACGAGAGTTGTACTAATGCGATTTTTTTTATATCAACGCATTTCAAAATTGATAACCCGAAAAAACAAAAACGGACAGAGTTTCCGCAGGGTTTTGTCCAAGTTTCATCAATTTTTCCCATAGGAGGAAAAAAAGTTCATCTTCTATCAGTCAATGAAAAACGTACAGCACACAGATGGAATCTGAGCACTTTTTTTCACAGATCCATAGATCCATTCAGTGGCATAACTACAGGTTGATGGGCCCTGGTGCAAAATTTGGACCAGGGCCCCCTCCTCCACGTACACCAACACTTTGTGTACGGGAAAATGACACTGACACTCGGGGTACAGGATAATGACGCTGACACTTGGCTTTTACCCACAGCACTCAGGCTTCCCATGATCTGAAATCCCTCTATCAGCACCCAGCTTTCCCATGTTCTGATATCCATCTTGTCCTCGGCACCCAGCTTCCCCATGCTCTGCTATACATCTTTCCCTCAGCACCCAGCTTTCCCATATCAGAGCATGGGAAAGCTGGGTGCTGAGGGAAAGATGTATAGCAGAGCATGGGAAAGCTGGGTGCTGAGAGAAGATGTATTGCAGAGCATGGGAAAGCTGGGTGCTGAGAGAAGATGTATTGCAGAGCATGGGAAAGCTGGGTGCTGAGGGAAAGAGCCTTTTTCTCTCAGCACAAAACATTCCCATTCCCTGCTTGTATCTTTGTCCTCCCTCGTATATAGTTCTCCAAATACTATAATGGCCCCCACATAGCCTTCCATATAGTATAAAGGGTCCCACATAACCCCTCATATATTAGAATGCACCCCCATAGTCCTCCATGTATTATAATACATTTCCCATTCACCACATAGCCCTCCATATATTATAATGCACCCTCATAGTCCTCCATACATTATAATGCACCCTCATAGTCCTCCATATATTATAATGCACCCTCATAGTCCTCCATATATTATAATGCACCCTCATAGTCCTCCATATATTATAATGCACCCTCATAGTCCTCCCATTATTATAATGAATTTCCCATAATTCTCCATAATTCCCATAATTCACCCCATAGTACTCCATATATTATACTGCACCACAGTCCTCCATGTTTTATAACGCACCCATACTCCTCCATGTATAATGCACACCTACAGTCCATGTATAAGGTAACCTTCATGTTTATTATGCAGCCCCAAAGACCTCATGTATAATGCAGCCCCATAGACCTCCATGTATCATGCAGCCCCATAGACCTCCATGTATCATGCAGCCAACACCCGCAGGCCTCCATGTATCATGCAGCCAACTCCCCCAGGGCCTCCATGTATCATGCAGCCAGCCCCCCAAGTGTCATACAGCCAGCCCCCCAGGGCCTCCATGTGTCATGCAGCCAGCCCCCTAGGGCCTCCATGTGTCATGCAGCCAGGCCCCCCAAGGCCTCCATATGTCATGCAGCCAGGCCCCCCCCCACCAAGGCCTCCATGTGTCCTGCAGCCAGCCCCCCATCAAGGCCTCTATGAGTCATGCAGCCAGCCCCCCCAAGGCCTTCATGTGTCCTGCAGCCAGCCCGCAGCCAGCCCCCCCCTCCAAGGCCTCCATGTGTCATGCAGCCAGGTCCCCCACCAAGGCCTCCATGTGTCATGCAGCCAGCCCCTCCTCAAGGCCTGCATGTATCCTGCAGCCAGGCCCTCCCACCAAGGCCTCCATGTGTCCTGCAGCCAGCCCCCCCAGTGCCTCCATGTGTGATGCAGCCAGGCCCCCCCAAGGCCCCTATGTGTCATGCAGCCCCCCCCACCAAGGCCTCCATGTGTCATGCAGCAGGCCCCACCCAAGGCCTCCATGTGTCATGCAGCCAGGCCCCCCAAGGCCTCCATGTTTTATGCAGCCAGGCCCCCCCAAGGCCTCCATGTGTCCTGCAGCCAGCCCTCCCCATCAAGGCCTCTAGAAGTCATGCAGCCAGCTTCCCCCCAAGGCCTTCATGTGTCCGGCAGCCAGCCCGCAGCCAGCCCCCCCACCAAGGCCTCCATGTGTCATGCAGCCAGGCCCCCCTCAAGGCCTCCATGTGTCCTGCAGCCAGGCCCCCCCCAGGCCTCAATATGTCCTGCAGCCAGGCCCCCCCACCAAGGCCTCCATGTATTCTGCAGCCAGCCCCCCCAGGGCCTCCATGTGTGATGCAGCCAACCCCCCCAATGCCTCCATGTATCCCGCAGCCAGCCTCCCCATGTACTCACTGATTTCTAAAAAAAAATATAAAAAAACAAGTACTCACCTGTCTTCTCCTTCCACCGCTGCTCTGTCCTCACCTCTAGTTTCACCGCTGCTCGTCCACCCCTCTCCTCGTTCCCCCATGGCTCCGGTCGGCGTCCTCCCGTCCTGCACTCTGTGCTCTCACCACACACAGCAGTCGCACAGGAGTGACGTCACCGTGCAGGCACGGGGGAAGAGCAATATCATAGTGTGCGATGACGGGGGCCCGGTGCCGCCACCGCTGACACCAGGCAGGGGGGCCCGGTGTCACCGGCGGCGACCGAGTCATATAGCGGCCGCATGGTCTGTGGCAGATCAGTGCAGCTCCTCTCACAGAAAGAAGCTGGCTGCTGATGTGCCGGGCAGTCGCGGGCCCCTAACCTCCTGGGTCCTGTCGCAATGGCGACCGCTGCGACCGCGGTAGTTACGCCCCTGGATCCATTGCATTGGTAAGTTTGATCCAACACTAGCGGTAATAATAGACAAGTCTCTTATGATTTTGTGCAGACCACTAAGTCCGAGGGAAAAAATCAGGTATGTGAAGTACCCCATAGACCATCATAGGTACGAGTGCAGGGCTGACTCAAGGTTTTCGTGAGCCCCTTGCGAAGAGTCTCAGTGGGCCCCATGCACACACATAAGCACAAACACAGATATATACACAAACAGTACATACATACACAGACATATTTGAAGACAAATTCACAAGAATAGATAGATACAGATATAACTCTATACAGTCATATACACTGACATACATAGATATACACGTCATAACCGCACACACAGGCACATTAGAGATATTATTAATATGGGGAAGCTGGCAGCAGCCTCCTCCCCTCCCCCGCTTGTCTCTCGTACAGCTGCTCCTGCGCATGTGGCTGTGCCGCGCTGCTTGATGGCCATCACCTTAACAGATGTGGCTGCACACAGTACACACTGACACTGCTGTATATACATCACAGTGGAGGCTGGGGGCATACACATTACTGGGGGGCATACACATTACTTGGGGGGATACACATTATTGGGGGAGGAAATACACATTTTTGGAGGAGCATACACATTACTGGGGGCATACACATTACTGGGGCAAACAAGTTACTGTGTGGCATACTCACTACTGGGGAGTATACAGCTCTGGGGGGCATACAGCTCTGAAGGGACATATAGCTCTGGTGGATGCTGGGGCTGCGTCTCCTCCACTCACAGATGAATGCTGTCCTATAATGCACATGCACACAGCATTCAGAAATGAACGCTGCGTGCGCATGCTTGCACTACAAGTACGGGTTTAAGGGGCCAACAGCCAGCAAAGTGCATCTGCCGGCCCAAGCACTGTGGTCCCTGAAAATCGGCCTAGGGGCTACAAAAAAGATCACCACCCCTGATGAAGGCAGGTGGGCCTCTGTCTGTCTAGGGCCCCACACTTGCCCGGGTGCACCGGTTGCTGGCACTGGCCCTGTACGAGTGTTACCGTATTTTTCGAGCTATAAGACGCACTTTTTTTTGGGGAAAGTGGGGGGTGCATCTTATAGTCCAATGGCAGCGGGGAAGGGGGGTGCGGTGGTGGTGGAGCGAGTCATCAGAGGCAGGAGCAGGCTGTAGCAGCACCTACCGTGACCACGTGGGTCCCCTCATTAGCCTCATTTCATATCCACTGCATCCCGACGCCCATCATCTCTCAGCCCTGAAGCCGGCGCTGACAGGTGGGCGGGATGATGGGCGGGGGGAGCACGCATAGTAAACAGCTGGCCTGTGTAATCATCCCTGGCTCCTACAGTGAACATGTGTGGCTATATTCACTGTCCCTCGCGTATCATCATCAGCGCAGGCTTCAGTGAATAAGTATACTCACCGGTCACTGTTCCCTGCAGCATCACAATGACCTCCTGTCTGCCAGCCCGCTGATGTGTGTGAAGAGCGATATTCACAGCGATGACGTCATCCCTGTGTGCACGGCTACACACAGGTCAGCGGCGCTGCTGCTGGCACAGACAGGAAGGCGAGCGATGCTGCTGTAGTGAGGAAAGGTGAGTATGAACGTTTATGTTTTTATGCGTGCCACAGGATGCGGGCCATATACCAGGATGAGGACACATACCAGGATGGTTGTATTTATCAGGATGGGGGTATTTATCAGGATGGGGACTATACCAGGATGGGAGACATATATACAAGGATAGGGATCATATACAAGGCAGGAGAATCATTACCAGGATGGGGTACCTTAGTAGAGAATTTGGGGACATTACCTCCATAACAGTGTCAGCAGCAGATCCTCGCCCCATAACAGTGTGTCATGACCACATTTTTGCTCCTCTAAAACCAGGGTGCGTCTTATGGTCTGGTGTGTCTTATAGTCCGAAAAATACGGCATGTGTAAACAATATGGACAAAACTCCTATGAGAAAAACTGATGTGAACAAGGCCTTACTGAGAATTTAATGTCAAGAAGACCTTAAAGAGTTTTCTCCAGATCACATTTGTAGGTATCTGTGCATCTGGTAAAACTGGTTTTTATTCCTAATCAGATTTGTATCCTTCTTTAGTCTACAGCCCTATGGAATGAGTAGATGTGTAAAAGCAGATAAAGGCCGCATCACCTTTCCAGTTTTTGTGTAAAGTGAAGATTCATCTTGAAACATCTTGAGATATGTCGCTGAGATGTGTCAGAATATGCGATGGGAGGAAATCTGAGTCCTGTGGCCAACGTGTGGCAAAAAGAGACTATTCTGAATATTTCACGAATACTTTCTATTTGCACCGACAACGTGCGCTGATGACTAGAAGACAAACAGTGGTCGGAAGACCAGGCAGTGGGGAAAGGGGGTAAAGGGAACCTGACCGAAGATTCACGCGGCCTGAACCACATGAATCAGAGTCTGGCTGTGGTATTTCAGCCGTGTGTGTTTTACTTTGAAATGGTGTGACATGTGAGTGACGGCACACTTTGGAGAGGTGGCCAGGGACCATGCGCATAGGATAAATAGTGAAAGAGGCCAAGCGCTCGCTGACAACTTCTCTTCGCCGTGTTCCCCATGACTGACAGATCTCTCCTTAGGCTGCTTTCACATATCCATTTTTTGCCGTCCGGCACAATCCGGCAAAAAAATTGATGCAACGGATTCGGTGAAAAAACGGATCCGTTGTATCAGTTTTTTCCATGCGTTCCTTCCGTTTTTTCACGGATCCGTTGTGCTACTGAGCATGCGCAGTTAAAAAAACCGGATCAGTCATTGGATTCCGTCATATGCCAGATGATGACGGATCCGGCGCCCATAGGCTTTCATTGTAACACACGGCGCCGTACAGTTTTTCGCCAAAAAATGCTGCAAGCAGTGTTCCATCCGGCCGCCGGATCAGCTATTTACGCCGGATCCGGCAAAAGCCGGTTGCAACGCAAGACCATGCAGCACAATCCGGCGCTAATACAAGTCTATGGGGGAAAGAACGGATCCAGCGGCAACACAGGCCAGATCCGTTCTGTTTTTTTACCGGATTGTGCCGCACGGCAAAAAACGGATGTGTGAAAGCAGCCTTACACACACAATGAAATACCGCAGCATTTCAGAGTATAGCATACACAAGTGCGGTGAAGCAACCACTGTCTGATTGATGCTGCATGTGGTTCGGGCAGCAATAATTTCCTGTATGGTTCCCTTTAAAGGGCCTCTGTCAGCACAGAATGACTGTTCAAACCAAGTACAGGTGCTCAGTGCATCATGTTGTGGTCAATCATTCAAATACACCTCCCCACCTGCTTGTTTTTCCTCTCTCTCCACCTCCCTCTTCTTCAAGTGACAGTTCTGGCTTCATAGAGCTAAAGAAGGGTAGAGATAAAGGGAAAACAAGGAGGTGGGAAGAGCACTTAAATGTTTGACCACACCATGGTGCACCAAGAATCTGTGCTTGGTTTGAACAGTCAGTCTGTGCTGACAGAGTCCAAAGAGATAGAGGAAAAAATTGCATTTTCACTAGTGATGGGCGAATTGTAACTATTTGTGTTCGGATAATACTTACTGAATACAGAGTACTATTCCAGTAAATGCTCCGTTTCCCCATTGACTTGTATTAGGTTCGATTTTCGTGATGAATACCGGAATAATACTTTGAGATTCGCTACCAATACTCTGAACACAAATAGTTAATATTCACCCATCACTAATTTTAACATACAGTAAAGGCCACTTTACACGCAACGACATCGCTAACGAGATGTCGTTGGGGTCACGGAGTCCGTGACGCACATCCAGCCTTGTTAGCGACGTTGTTGTGTGTGAAACGCACAAACGACCGTTAACGATCAAAAATACTCGCCATATTGTTGATCGTTGACACGTCGTTCCATCGCAAATATCGTTGCTGCTGCAGGTACGATGTTGTTCGTCGTTCCTGCGGCAGCACACATCGCTATGTGTGACACCGCAGGAACGAGGAACATCACCGCACCTGCGGCCGCCGGCAGTGAGGAAGGAAGGAGGTGGGCGGGATGTTCTGGCCGCTCATCTCCGCCCCTCCACTTCTATTGGGCGACCGCTTAGTGACGTTGCTGTTGCTTAGAAAGGAGACGGTTCGCCGGCCACAGCGACGTCACCAGGCAGGTAAGTCCATGTGACCATTCCTAGCGATGTTGTGCGCCACGGGCAGCGATTTGCCCGTGACACACAACCGATGGGGGCGGGTGCTTTCACTAGCGACATCGCTGTGTGTAAAGTGCCCTTAAGCCTGGTCCTGTAGACTGAGGAAAAATCAGGCCACACATAGACGATTGTAGGGGCTATCTGCCAACAATAATCCAATGTCTATGTTAGTCTTAATTAAGCCATGCATTATATAACAAGTCTATGGGCGCGACAAAAATTGGATCATCCATGTAGCATCTGATGTTAACAGGTACATTGCATTTCTTTAACATAGGAAACTGTATTTGTTGTTGCAAATTTTAATAAATGCAGATGTATAAAAACGGATAATTAGGGATGACCATTCAGGTGAAAAATCATCCATATTTCTGGATGAAAAACAGACAATTTTTTCAATACGCTCATGTGAACTTATCCCCCACTGAAAAGGTAAATTGTTTGCCAAAATTTTATAAGTAATAGAATTTGTGGCGCTTCTTTGGACAACATATACATCAACATTTAAACATTTACTACCAATGTTTTACTGCCCAAAAATTGGATCTTTAAGCCCCATCCATAGGATTACACAGGAATGTCCCAAAAAACACCAAAGAATGCAACTAAGTGACCACTTTTGAGTGCGGTTTACAGAAACAATGCTTCTTTTGCAGCTCGACAAGCGAGATTGCCCCAGAAAAATCAATATTGTTTAAAAGTATGCATCTGTGTCACCCAGGGATAAGGGGTCCTCAGATCCGGGCCAAGGAGTCACTTTTGTAGGTGTACGGTGGCGTGACCCGGTCTGTGATCCCAGGCTCCACAGTAAAAAGGGGATTAGGTAAGGGAGATTGTCCGTGACGCCACCCGTGGGTTGCGGTGATGAGATGGTGGCACCGCCGCTGCCTCTGGGGACCGTGCCCGGGACTGGTGGTGTGGAGCAGCAAGGTGGAATCCCCTCCACGGGTAGGGGAGGTGTAGTCCCGGGGCACAATTGGGAGTTGTGGTGGTGGCAGGGATTGCAGGGAGCAGGGAACTCACAGTTCGGTTGTCTTGGTGTTGGATGAAGCTGAGCTCATGTGGAGGGTCAAGAACCACATAGTCTTTCTGTAAACCAAATTGCCGGTGACCGGGAGCCTTTTGGAGGGGTGTGCTGGTCCCACACACGGTACAAGAAGCAGGGCCCTCTCTGTCTCTCCTGCACTCCAGCTCTGAGTCACCTTCTCCATTTCGGACGGGGGAAGTCCTCCCTCTGCACAAGTTTGGGGTCCCTGGCACACTACCGGCGGGTCACTACCCTGCCCTGGTCCACTGCGGGTACTCCTGAGCCTACTCTCCACTTCAGCTCCAAGACTCTGCCTTTTCCTTGCTCCACTTCCCCCGCAGCACAAGAGCTGCAGCCCTTGTCTGCTCTCCTCTCTCTCCTTCCACACTGACTGACCCAACTCCTCCCATCCTGCTCTTTTTGTTACACAGGGGGGAGGGGGCGGCTGCCTCACTGTACCAGTGTGGAATCAGGTGGTACCAAGGAGGTTTAACTCTTTCTGTGACTGCCTGGCTGGCCAGGGCGTCACATTCCCCCTTGGTAAAACACAGACCGTCCGCGGGCTGTCTGGACACCGCCGAGTTTTTATTTTAACGGGAAAAAGAAAAAGTTAACACATTACAACCATACATCTTCCCACATAAGGAGGTACGTTTTCTTAACCCTTTAACTATCCTGCCACCCCCCACCTGCCGTGCAGATGGCCTCCTCCGGGAACTTGAGGATGTTCAACAGGGGTGACAGTCCATAAAACAGTCAACTTTAAACTTTAAACTTGCGGGTAGCCGTCCATGTTCCGCTACCGCTGCTGCTGCCGCCACTCCCAGTAAGGGGCATGGGTTCCGTGCTCTGCCTCCTGCTCCGGAGCCAGGCCCACTCGGATGCTCTCGGCGCCGGCTACAACTGGCCTCGCTAACTGCCGAGGGCCCCATCGCTCAGTGGCCTGCTCCTCCTCTCTGCAGGTGCACTCCCGCTGTTCCACAGTCGGGATGGGGTACCTGGGAGCGGCTGGCGCCGCATCTGGGGCGGTGTTCCGGTCGGGTGTCGCCTCTGCTGCGGCCGGGCGGACTGCCGAAGCCGATGTCATCATCGTTGCGGCCGGGCGGACTGCCGGAGCCGACGTCATCTCTGTTGCTTTTGCGGCCAGGCGGACTGCCGGAGCCGACGTCATCATCGTTGCGGCCGGGTGGACTGCCGGAGCCGACGTCATCTCTGTTGCTGTTGCAGCCGGGCGGACTGCCGGGGCCGGGGATGACGTCATCGGGGCTGCGGTCTGGCTTGTCCAGGAACGGAATTAGGCAAAGTCCTGGTGTCCCTCCCGTTACAGTTCTAATTATTACATGTCGCAGACTCCGCCTTCTTGCTGCTCCCCCTTGGTACTCAGGAGCAGTCCTTCTAGCAACTTTTAAAGGTTTCCTTTCGCTTCCGGCCCTCCGGATCTTCACTTCCTCCCGCGTTTTCAGGGGGCGGAGCCTCTTTTTCGCGCCCACCGCTCGGAGAAGAAGGCGCAGGGCGGGAGATTTTCGCGCCCAAAGATGGTGACTTCTCCGATTTTTCAGCGGGACGCCGCTGACGGTAACTTCAAGGCGCACTTCCATGGGTAAGTGGATGGTTCTATCCTGTTCGTGACGCCAAGTTGTGTCGCCCAGGGATAAGGGGTACTCAGATCCGGGCCAAGAGGTCACTTTTGTAGGTGTACGGTGGCGTGACCCGGTCTGTGATCCCAGGCTCCACAGTAAAAAGGGGATTAGGTAAGGGAGATTGTCCGTGACGCCACCCGTGGGTTGCGGTGATGAGATGGTGGCACCGCCGCTGCCTCTGGGGACCGTGCCCGGGACTGGTGGTGTGGGGCAGCAAGGTGGAATCCCCTCCACGGGTAGGGGAGGTGTAGTCCCGGGGCACAATTGGGAGTTGTGGTGGTGGCAGGGATTGCAGGGAGCAGGGAACTCACAGTTCGGTTGTCTTGGTGTTGGATGAAGCTGAGCTCATGTGGAGGGTCAAGAACCACATAGTCTTTCTGTAAACCAAATTGCCGGTGACCGGGAGCCTTTTGGAGGGGTGTGCTGGTCCCACACGGTACAAGAAGCAGGGCCCTCTCTGTCTCTCCTGCACTCCAGCTATGAGTCACCTTCTCCGTTTCGGACAGGGGAAGTCCTCCCTCTGCACAAGTCTGGGGTCCCTGGCACACTACCGGCGGGCCACTACCCTGCCCCGGTCCACTGCGGGTACTCCTGAGTCTACTCTCCACTTCAGCTCCAAGACTCTGCCTTTTCCTTGCTCCACTTCCCCAGCAGCACAAGAGCTGCAACCTTGTCTGCTCTCCTCTCTCTCCTCCCACACTGACTGATCCAACTCCTCCCCTCCTGCTCTTTTTGTTACACAGGGGGGAGGGGGCGGCTGCCTCACTGTACCAGTGTGGGATCAGGTGGTACCAAGGAGGTTTAACTCTTTCTGTGACTGCCTGGCTGGCCAGGGCGTCACACATCCACAATACCCATTGTGCACAATACCCACTGTGCACAATATCCACTGTGCACAATACCCACTGTGCACAGTACCCACTGTGCACAATATCCACTGTGCACAATATCCACTGTGCACAATACCCACTGTGCACAATACCCACTGTGCACAATATCCACTGTGCAGGTCCTTGTGGGCTCCAAACCTGTGACATGGCTCTAAAGGCCCAGTTACACGCAGCAATGTCGTTGGGGTCACGGAATTTGTGACACACATTCGGCCTCATTAGCGACGTCGTTGCGTGTGAAACGTACGAACAACCTCTAACGATCACAAATGCTCACCTAATCGTTGATTGTTGACACGTTCAAATCCCAAATATCGTTGATGGTGCTGGATGCAGGTTATTCGTCGTTCCTGAGGCAGCACACATCACTACGTGTGACACCCCAGGAACGACGAACAAACCATACCTGTGTCCTCTGGCAACGAGGTGGGTGTGACTTTCATGCGGCTGCTCTCCGCCCCTCCGCTTCTATTGGACGGCTGCCTTGTGACATCGCTGTGACGCCACACAAACCGCCCATTAGAAAAGAGGCAGTTCGCTGGCCACAGTGACGTCGTTAGGCAGGTAGGTATGTGTGACTGGTCCTAGCGATGTTGTGCGCCACGGGCAGCGATTTGCCCGTGACGCACAAACGACGGTGGCGGGTGCTTTCATGAGCTTTCACGCTAGCGATGTCGCTACGTTTAAAGCCCCCTTAAGTGCTGAATTAGAGGGTGGCACCCATCATGTGGTTGTCACAAGGCAATGACTGGGATCAATGAGTAATATTATATGTACAGTAACACGTAAAAGTTTGCACACCCCTGCTCAAAATTACTGTTATTGTGAACAGTTAAGCAAGTTGAAGATGAAATGATGTCTAAAAGGCATAAAGTTAAACATGACACATTTCCTTTGTATTTTAGGTACAAAAAAAACAAATATTTTCATCTTTTACATTTTTGAGTTAACAAAAAAGGACAATGGGCCGATGCAAAAGATTAGGCACCCTGCATGGTTAGTACCCCTTTAGTAAGTATCACAGCTTGTAAATGCTTTTTGTAGCAGCCAAGAGTCTTTCAATTCTTGTTTGAGGGATTTTCAGCCATTCTTCCTTGGAGATGTCTTCCCATTCTGTGAGATTCCTGGCTCCTCTTCCAGCTCTTTGGGATTCCTGGCTCCTCTTGCATGCTCTGCTTTTTGAGGTCTAGCCACAGATTTTCAATGATGTTCAGATCAGGGGTCTGTGAGGGTCATTGTAAAACCTTCAGCTTGCGCCTTTTGATGTCATCTATTATCGATTGGGACGTGTGTTTAGGATCATTATCCATTTGTAGAAGCCATCCTCTTTTCTCCTCTTCTCAACTTTAGCTTTGTTACAGAGGGTGTTATGTTTGTGTCAAGAATTTGTTGAAATGTAATTGAATCCAATCTTCCCTCTACCCATGAAATGTTTCCTACGCCTTTGGCTGCAACACAACTGTAGCGCCCCTGAGATCCTCAGGGCACTACAGGGAACTGCATCTTCTTGGGGTTGCAGGACCTACCCCCTGAAACCTGAAGTAACAGTGCCGATAGCACCAAAACACAACCAAAATCCTAGTTCTCCACTTCACACTGGGCATAGTGGGTTAACCATGGAAGGAGATGGTTGCCATGGGAACGAGTCCCTGGGTTTAGCCAGCCTGGTGGGAGGGGTCAGTAGTCAGTCTAGAGAGTGTAGCACACAGGAGAGGTGTGCAGACGTGCCTGAGCTGAGTCCGTGTAACGGTGACCCGGGGGCACAGGAAAGAGGTCGCCAGGATGGGTACCGGAGATACCACTGGGACCGGAGCACGAACAGGGCACAGGGCCCTAGGTCAAGCGTCAGTTTCATATGGTTTGATAAATACCTGCCCGGTGAGGACACCTTCACGGACTTCACCGAACCAAATAATCCGGGGGCATCAGCAGTGAACTAAGATCGGGGTTTCGGAAACTTACCTCCCTGCAGGGTCCGCACTTCCCGCCGTACGGAGAAGGAGACTGTACCCCAAATGGGACAGTCGGGGCCCCCAAATGCTCCACTCTATGGGGACCCAATCAACAGAGAGTGCTGGGGACAGAGTAACCTGGGTCACTACATTGGAACTGATACTCCAAGGGACCTGAACCAGTGGTCCAAAGGTCAGAGTGAGTAGAAACTGTTAAAGACAACCCGGTGTGGTCTCCGTCATTACCCTGCAATATTTCCCAGGCACAGCCCTACCTGCAGAGGGCCTAACACCATTGCTGCAAACACCACCAGCCCAGGGAGTACCCACATTTAGCAGCGGCGGTTCTTCATCCTTAACCGAAACTCACAGGTGGCGTCACATGACATTAACTCTAATCTCCCCTGTAAATATCCCCACCTATAAAAGGGGCCCAGGGCACGGAACCGGGCAATGGCCACAGAAGTGACATCCCCGACTGAATACTCTGCCCGGGACCAAGTACCCCTTTCCCTTGGCAACACACAACCACAAAGCATGATTGATCCACCCCCATGCTTAATGGTTTGTGAGATATTATTTTCCTGAAATTTTGTGCCCTTTTATTCTCCACACATGGCTTGTATAATTGTGGCCTAAGAGTTCTATTTTTAACCTCATCGGTCCACAGGACTGGTTTCCAAAATGCACCAGGCTTATTTAGATGTCCTTTAGCACTTCTGAAGCTGAATTTTATGGTGAGGATGCAGGAGAGGTTTTCTTCTGATGACTCTTCCATGAAGGCCATATTTGTGCAAGTGTCTCTGAACAGTAGAATGATGTACCACAATTCTAGAGTCTGCTAAATCTCCCTGAAGGTCTTTTACAGTCAAGCAGGTGGGTCTGATTTACCTCTACAGCAATCCTACCAGCAGCTCTCACAGATGTTTTGCTTGGTCTGCCAGCCTTATCGTGACCTCCACTGTTTTTGGTAACTGCCATTTCCTAATTACATTTGAAAATAAGGAAAGGGCAACTTGAAAATGCAATGATATCTTCTTATAACCTTCTCCTGCTTTGTGGGCCGTCACAATTTTCATTTTCAAAGTGCTAGGCAGCTGCTTAGAAGAAATCATGGCTGCTGCTGCTTGGTGCTGCACTTTTACTGCTGTATTTTTTAATTACTAACAAATATCTTAGCCGCTTACAAACAGCTATAGAAATAACTTCCAGCCTGTGACTGTGGTAATGTAAATGTGTCATACAAAGACGTACCGCAGGTGACCAACCATTTACACAGTTCTTTCCTTTGCTGTTATTAAGCTTGGTAAAGAGTAATGGAGAAGAAAAAGCAAATTGAGATGCAGCTGTACAAAGTTATTACTGGAAATACATTATATCAGCGCAGTTTAATAAAACATGCATATATAATGCACAGAAATAAACTGACCTTTATACAAGCATTAGTCACTTCACTCATCTCCCAGGAAACAAGTGCTACATGTATCTATATATTATATGGAATCCATGAGGACAACATAGATTTTAAGGGAATCTCCAAGCAAAAATGAAAATTCCATACCCCCCCCCACACATACACACACAAACACACACACACACACACACACACACACACACAAACACACACACAAAATTGACTTATCTCATAATTCTTGCCATCCTCTCTTAAAGAATACTCCTTCTACAGAAAAAAGCGTACTAACTATACAGATGTCTGCAAAGGTAATAAAGGGCTACTGCAACAAAAGAAGCCGCAAATCACCTGAACGCAAGCAAATTGGGACATACAGTACAAACCAAACATTTGGACACACCTTCTCATTCAAAGAGTTTTCTTTATTTTCATGACTCTGAAAATTGTAGATTCACTTTGAAGGCATCAAAACTACGAATTATCACATGTGGAATTAAATACTTAAAAATGTGTGAAACAACTGAAAATATGTCTTATATTCTAGGTTCTTCAAAGTAGCCGCCTTTTGCTTTGGTTACTGCTTTGCACACTCTTGACATTCTCTTGATCAGCTTCAAGAGGTAGTCACCGGAAATGGTTTTCACTTCACAGGTGTGCCCTGTCAGGTTTAATAAGTGGGATTTTTTGCCTTATAAATGGGGTTGGGACCATCAGTTGTGTTGTGCCGAAGTCTGGTGGATACACAGCTGATAGTCCTACTGAATAGACTGTTAGAATTTGTATTATGGCAAGAAAAGCTAAGTAAAGAAAAACGAGTGGCCATCATTACTTTAAGAAATTAAGGTCAGTAGGTCTGAAAAATTGGGAAAACCTTCAAACTGTCCCCAAGTGCAGTGGCAAAAACCATCAAACGCTACAAAGAAATTGGCTCACATGAGGACCGCCCAGGAAAGGAAGACCAAGAGTCACCTTTGCTGCAGAGGATACGTTTATCCGAGTCACCAGCAGCTCAGATTAGAGACCAGGTAAATGCCACACAGAGTTCTAGCAGCAGACACATCTCTAGAACAACTGTTAAGAGGAGACTTTGTGCAGCAGGCCTTCATGGTAAAATAGCTGCTAGGAAACCACTGCTAAGGACAGGCAACAACCAGAAGAGACTTGTTTGGGCTAAAGACCACAAGGAATGGACATTAGACCAGTGGAAATCTGTGCTTTGGTCTGATGAGTCCAAATTTGAGATCTTTGGATCCAACCACCGTGTCTTTGTAGAAAAGGTGAACGGATGGACTCTAGATGCCTGGTTCCCACCGTGAAGCATGGAGGAGGAGGTGTGATGGTGCTTTGCTGGTGACACTGTTGGGGATTTATTCAAAATTGAAGGCATACTAAACCAGCATGGCTACTACAGCATCTTGCAGGGGCGTGCTATTCCATCCGGTTTGCATTTAGTTGGACCATCATTTATTTTTCAACAGGACAATGACCCCAAACACACCTCCAGGCTGTGTAAGGGCTATTTGACTAAGAAGGAGAGTGATGGGGTGCTACGCTAGATGACCTGGCCTCTACAGTCACCAGACCTGAACCCAATCGAGATGGTTTGGGGTGAGCTGGACCGCAGAGTGAAGGCAAAAGGGACAACAAGTGCTAAGCATCTCTGGGAACTCCTTCAAGACTGTTGGAAAACCATTTCCGGTGACTTGAAGCTCATCAAGAGAATGCCAAGAGTGTGCAAAGTAGCAATGAAAACAAAAGGTGGCTACTTTGAAGAACCTAGAATATAAGACATTTTCAGTTGTTTCACACTTTTTTAAGTATTTCATTCCACATGTTTCAAGTCATAGTTTTGATGCCTTCAATTTGAATCTACAATTTTCAGAGTCCTGAAAATAAAGAAAACTCTTTGAATGAGGTGTTTCCAAACTTTTGGTCTGTACTGTATGTATATATATATATATATATATATGTATATATATATATATAATGTGTGTATGTATAATACATATATAAAATTGTGTCTTAGTTGATCTTTTATCATGTTGCGATCCTGTGAATGATACATTGAATTCCCATTCAGGTGAATGGGGTTCAGCTGGATTAGATATTGACTGTCACAAAAATGAGCCTTTTTTGTTTGAAGGGGGAAGGAGGAGGATATTGTCAAAAAAGGTTTGAATATTCTTCTAATCTTGTCTCCGTGTAAAGCCCATACCTGTGTCCCCGTGCTGTCCTGCCCCCCTTCCTGTTGGTTCCTTCACCTGCCCAGACATTCTGCTGTGGTTGCCCCGACCCCGGTCTATGTCGCTGCCTTGCAGAGCCTGTGTGCACATCACAGGCTTCATGGTTCTGCCCGAATGGTGCGCGGCTATGCCTCTTTTCTTAAAGGGCCAGCGTACCCTGACCCGGAAGTGCCTCTCAGTTCAGCTGAGAGGTTGTAGGTACTTAAGGCACCTTTCCCCTAAGGGCGGTGCCTGAGCAATGGGTCACATTCATTGCTAGTTCTCAGGTCCTTAGTGCTGCTGCTGATATTGTGTCTCTTCCTGCTACTGACTTGTACCTCTGTTACAGTTTATTCCTTATCTGCTGCTATGACCACCTATGCCGCCTGTCACATTACAAGCTGCCGCAAGTGTCCACGCCAGATGCTGCTGCCGCATCCATCCATCCCAGACAGATCCACTACTCTGCCTGCTGCTACGGCCGCTTCTTACAGAGACTGTACTGTGTCCGTGGCACCAGCTGCCAGGGTATCATAAATCCCCTGGGGCTGCCCTCTGCCTGCTGCTTACCAGTGTGTATACCTGCTGCCACCTTTGGTGGCAGTAATGAAGACTCGGTGGCAGTAGTGAAAACTTGGCGGCCAGTGCAGTTCACTCCCCCAGACAAGTGAGCGGTATCTTCGGTCCAGTGGGCCCATTAATACAGTGCTCGCCCTGTGAGCTTAACACTTATGTGGGCTTCACACGGTACGATCTATCGTGCGAGTGCACGAGCGATCATACCCGCCCCTGTCGTTTGTGCGTCACGGGCAAATCGCTGCCCGTGTCGCACAAAGTCGTTAAACCGCCGTCACACGTACTTACCTGATGAGCGACCTCGCTGTGGGTGGTGAACATCCTCTTCCTGAAGGGGGAGGGACGTTCGGCGTGACAGCGACGTCACACAGCCGCCGACTAATAGAAGCGGAGGGGCGGAGATGAGCGGGACGTAAACATCCTGCCCACCTCCTTCCTTACTCATAGCCGGCAGGTACCACAGGACGCAGGTAAGCTGTGTTCATCGTTCCCGGGGTGTCACACGGAGCAACGTGTGCTGCCCCGGGAACGATGAGCAACCTGTGCACCTGCACAAATAAGATTAAACAATTTTGTAAAAAATGAGCGACGAGTACACGATCCCTGATTTATAACCGATTTGGAGTCGCACGTAGGTGTCACACGAGATAACGTCGTGAACGATGCCGGATGTGCATCACGAAAACCGTGACCCCGACGACACATCGCACGATAGATCGTCTCGTGTGACGCCCGCATTAGTCTTTCCTCTTTTTAATTTGATCAGTCACATATCTAGGATGCTTGATTTCCCAAAGGCTCAGTAGTGCATCCTTCTGTCGTCCACAAGTGTGATGATGAATAGCAGCACCAGGAATGTGCAGTAGTACTTTTCACGACATGCCTTAATAACACAGCTTTACCTTTGAGTTGAGTCCACTGTAATGTGCTGGAGAAGCAGCAGAAGTCTGCTTGGCAGATGCTTACTGTCCTCTATCACTCAGCACAATAGTATAAAAGGTTATTTCCAAAATCGTGCGGAGACCTGTGATGTCACTTGCGGAGGCGGCACTGGTTTCTGCATGCTGGTTATTCTGACAACAGTTTGTTGCCATCTCGTTACTGCTGTTCTGAGCCAACAACAGAGAGTGCAATGTCATTGTCCACATCACACACGGACTTCCTCAGAAGATGAAACCATCGTCACTGATGACACTTTGTTTCAGGGAGCAGAGGCTGGGCTGCAACATGCACTGCAATTCTCAAATGAAGCGTCATCAGACAAACATTGGATAGCAGTTATATAGTGTAGTTGGGAAACAGGCAATTTTTAATGCAATTATATTAGAAAAGAGTTTAGAATTCGGCATTAAATAGATAGGGAAAATATTATTTTGCCTTTGGACCACCTCTTTAATAAGCCCTACCATGAAGGTTTTTTTTTTTTTTAAATATGTGTATGTAATGAAGTGTGTATGTGTTAATATACTCACCTACTGTCGGGATCTAGCTTCGCTATTCTACTCTTCTCAGTGAGATTAAGGGGTACTTTGCACGCTGCGACATCGCTAGCCGATGCTAGCGATGCCGAGCGCAATAGTACCCGCCCCCGCCGCACATGCGATATCTTGTGATAGCTGCCGAAGCGAACATTATCGCTACAGCAGCTTCACACGCACTTACCTGCCCTGCGACGTCACTCTGGCCAGCGAACCGCCTCCTTCCTAAGGGGGCGGGTTGTGCGGCGTCACAGTGACGTCACACAGCAGGCGGCTAATAGAAGCGGAGGGGCGGAGATGAGCGGGACGTAAACATCCCGCCCACCTTCTCCCTTCCGCATTGCCGGTGGATGGCGGGCGCAGGTAAGGAGATGTTTGTCGGTCCTGCGGCTTCACACACAGCGATGTGTGGAGCTGCAGGAACGACAAACAACATCATACCTGTGGACGCACCGACATTATGAAAATGAACAACGTGACACAGATCACCGATTTTTGACTGTTTCACACTCGTTCATCTTCTCTCCTAGGCTTTACACGTTGCGACGTCGTTACCGGCGCCGGATGTGCGTCACTTTCGATTTGACCCCGACGATATCGCAGTAGCAATGTCGCAACGTGCAAAGTACCCCTGACACTCTTCATGCTGCGCTCTGCATGACAAGTAAGGGACTTTGGCAATGTACATCTATGGGGTGTTAGAACGAGGCACCATAGGGTTATATGGTAAAAAAAAATCCAGGTCACGCATAGAGCTTAGAGACTGAAGTGGTGACGTCACTGAGATGAGCAGAAAGGCGCTGGATCCTGGAGAAGACGGTAGTAGGTGAGTGCATTATCACACTGACACTACACTATATACAAAGAGTTAATAAAAAACATCATTATGGGAGGGCTTATTTAAAATCTTTTTTATGTTATGGTTGAATGATATTTATTCTTAAATATTTTTTATTTCTAATTCTTTAATAAACGAGCAAAAAACCCAAATACAATTGTGATTGTGAAGATTGTGTAGCGCCCGGTCCCGGGGCGGCCCCCGCGCCCCCCCCCCCCCCCGCTCTCATGCCTTGGCAAATCAATATCGGACTTCTGAGACTTTCCTGTCCATAAGACCAGATACCATTTGTCCTGGCTATCGTGCATTCAGGTTCCTTGGGGCTGCGCCTGACAGTCCCTCTATATGGTCTAGCTCCAGGTTAGCTCCTCCAGTGGTGTCGATTGCTGCTCCTCGGCGACCATAACAAATTGGAGTTCAATTAGACCAGAAGTAAAATGAATAGTTAGCAAAATTTTATAGAAAGGAGATCCAGTGTACTATAGTTGTGTGCTTCGGACACTGGTAGTTGTGTTCTCCAATCACCATTTGTTGTGTGCTCCGAGCACCAGTAGTTGTGTGCTCTATTCTCATCCTTTTTGGCTGTTGGTTAGGTCACTTTTGCATTTTGTCATTGCTCTCACCCCTAGAGGTAGCATGAGGCGGTGTCTACATCCCATAAAGGTTGCCCAGGTAGTGCAGCTCATCCAGGATGACACATCAATGTGAGCTGTGGCAAGAATGTTAGCTGTGTCTGTCATAGTGATGGGCAGTCTGGCTCTTTTTGGTGATCCGGATCCTATGGCTCCGTTCCCCAAAAAGAGCCGGATCTTTCAGCTCGTTCTCGGCTCCTTATTAAATATGTGTTCACCCCAGGTGAACACATATTTAAGATTATAGTGACGCCGTCAAAGCCCCGCCCACCCATGGCTAAGCCCCTCCCACTTACAAGCGGCCAATTAGATTGCTGAGTAGACGGAGTTTAGCCGCGGGTGGGCGGGGTTTGACGGCAAAAAGAGCCGTTTAGATATTTTAGTGGCTCACACTAGTGATCCGGCTCCTGTCGTTCACAGCAGGGAGCCGGATCTTTGTGTCGGATCGTTTGCGACCGACACATCACTAGTCTGTCAGCACAGTGTGCAGAGCATGGAGCGGATACCAGGAGACAGACCAGTACACCAAGAGATGAGGAGGAGGCCGTAGGAGGGCAATAGCCCAGCAGCAGGACAGATACCTCCTTTTTTGTGCAAGGACGAACAGGAGGAGCAGTGCCAGAGCCCTGCAAAATGACCACCATCAGGCCACTAATATCCATGTGTCTGCTCAAGCTGTCAAGCAGATTCCATGGGGTTGGTATGAGGGCCCGCCATCCACAAGTGGATGTTGTACTTACAGCCCAACACCGTGCATGGTGATTGGCATTTTGCAAAGAACACCAAGATTGGCAGATTGGACATTGGTGCCCTGTGCTCTTTATGGATTTGAGCAGGTTCACACTGAGCACATGTAACAGACGTAACAAAGTCTGGCTGCGGAAGACGTTCTGCTACCTGCAACATCCTCCAGCATGACTGGTTTCGCAGTGGGTCAGTAATGGTGTGGGGAGGCATTTCTTTGGAGGGCCGCACAGCCCTCCATGTGCTAGCCAGAGGTACCCTGACTGCCATTAGGTACCGTGATGAGACCCTCAGACCCATTGGGGGACCATATGCAGTTGCAGCTTCCTTCTGATGCTTGACAATGCTAGGCCTCATGTGGCTCACTTGTATCAGCAGCTCCTGCATGTCATGTAAAACTCTTGAAGGGTCCTTACCCCCTTCCCCACCATCAGCCACAGATTGTCATGACGATTATCTGATCGGCCTGAAAGTTTAGGAATTTACGACTCGGGTGATGGTAGAGCTACAGCCAAAAAGATGCATAGAAAAGACATTTATTTGTTCTGTTGGAGGGAAAACTTCTAAAACAGTTTTTAAGCGCTACGTTAATGCTAGAAAAATGAAAAGCATATTGCCGGAATCCCTGTGGAGCGCTGAACCCTGCGCACCGTTTAGCTTTACTTGGAGATTGCTGGTAGCTCGACAAATGAGTATTGGCCAGTAAAATCATGCTAGATGCGTTGTGTTTGGTATCTATGTAAATGTAAAATCGAGATATAAAATATGATGCTAAAATCTTTCACCTGTGTGGCCCAGGGGCGAAGATATGTGAAAAGCTAGAATTAAAGAACTTTGTGACAATCTTGGCACAGCCCACAAGAGACCCTAAAATGAAATCACAGAGAGGGGGGTTACCAGAGGGCATAAGAGCGATTAGCTCATTGCTAGGGCGAGTCAGTATTGGAAGGCATCAGTAAGGGGTGATGCTGGCTGTCTTTCTACCATCTTATTCTTTTGGAGACCTTCCCCCCCTAAATTCGGACTTCACATCTATGGCACGAGTTTAGTAAGTCACGGTTATACCTTTTATTTTATGTAACTGTCTATACTGTATTTGTATTGTTCCCTTTTGTAAATTCTTGTATACTTTTTAAACACTGCCTATTTTCGGATTAAATATATAAAATTTAATAGTTCGTTCCCTCCTGTTCTATATACGAACCCAAACCCGTCCGAAAAGCCTTCTGCTATCTGAAACGGGTCCCCAGCTACCTGTAGAAAGTTGGGTGGTGGCAGCGTAATTATTATTGCATAGAATTATTGGGGCGCAATCATTAAGGGTACCGAGGTATATATATATATATATTCCATTAGCGGGAATCGGTGATATATTCATTTACCCTTGCTGTGAGACCTCCAATATTTGGCATTTTTAGCTCAGCTTTTCCTTTTATTCATTGTCCTGCAGTACCAAAAGTGGCCTGCCGAAGAGAGGGGCGCAAGAGAGTAGCTGTGTTCGTGACAAATTAGTAAACAGCTGCGGGATATCTGAGTGACTCCCCCGGCTGTTCGTGACACTGCATGATAAAGCCATTGATGCTATGGACTGGCCTGCCTGTTCCCCAGGCCGGAATCCAACTGAGCACATCTGGGACATCATGTCTCGTTCCATCTACCAACGCTATGTTGCACCAGAGACTGTCCAGGAGCTGACTGATGTTTTAATCCAAGTCTGGGAGGAGATTCTTCGGGAGAACATCTGCCACCCCTAATCAGGAGCAAGCCCAGGTGTTGTACGGGCACGTCGAAGTCACACACTACTGAACCTCATTTCCTTGTCTTGAGGCATTTCCTCTGAAGTTGGATCAGCCTGTAATTTCATTTTCGACTTACATTTTGCACATAATTACAAATCCAGATCTCCGTGGGATATTAGTTTTGATTTACATTGATCATTTTTATGTCGTATTGTTCACAACGCATTCCACTATGTAATGAATAAAGATATGAAACTGGAATATTTCATTCATTGAGATCTAGGATGTGGTATTTTAGTATTCCCTTTATTTTTTGAGTAGCGAGAATAGAACTTTAGAACACAAAAAACTGTAATAAATTGTACATATGCAATACACTATGCAGTAAGTGGAAAAAAACTGTTTTCAACAAAAACTTACTGAATAACATTTCTGCAGCCTCAAATCTTACCTCATTATTTTAAGGCTAGAGCACAGCCTCTCTCCACTAACTTGGGTTGGAGGCAAAGCAGGGACCACATGGGCAGCATCTGTACCAATGTCGGGGTATAAAGGAGTTGCCTCATGCACAGTCAGTTTTGATGAACAGTTGCGCTCATCTACGTCTTTGGGAGCAAGTGAAAACGTTTGCTGAAATCTGCTCAATCTGTTTGCTATGGGAGTGGAATCCTTTTGCCCTCCAGTAACACTTTGCTGCACCATGTCATCCTAAAGGTGGTGTCACACACAGCGACGACGACAACGACGTCGCTGCTACGTCACCATTTTCTGTAACGTAGCAGCGACATCCCGTCGCTGTGTGTGACATCCAGCAACGACCTGGCCCCTGCTGTGAGGTCGCCGCTCGTTGCTGAATGTCCAGCTTCATTTTTTGGTCGTCGCTCTCTCGCTGTGACACACACATCGCTGTGTGTGACAGCGAGAGAGCGACAAAATGAAGCGAGCAGGAGCCGGCATCTGGCAGCTGCGGTAAGCTGTAACCAGGGTAAACATCGGGTAACCAAGGGAAGACCTTTCCCTGGTTACCCGATATTTACCTTCGTTACCAGCATCCGCCGCTCTCGCTGCCAGTGCCGGCTCCCTGCTCTCTGCACATGTAGCTGCAGTACACATCGGGTAATTAACCTGATGTGTACTGTAGCTAGGAGAGCAGAGAGCCAACGCTAAGCAGTGTGCGCGACTCCCTGCTCTCTGCACATGTAGCACAGCGACGTGTGTCATTATGATCGCTGCTGCGTCTGCTATGTTTGACAGCTAAGCAGCGATGATAACAGCGACTTACAGGGTTGCTGTTGCGCCACAGAAAATGGTGACGTAACAGCGACGTCGTTGTCGCTGTCGCTATGTGTGAACCCAGCTTAACACGTTTCAAAATTAAACACCTCATCTGATAAGGCTGAAGATATGGCAGCAGTAGCACTGGCAAGACCCAATTCCTCATCTGATGAGGCTGAAGATATGGCAGCAGTAGCACTGGCAAGACCCAATTCCTCATCTGATGAGGCTGAAGATATGGCAGCAGTAGCACTGGGCGACACAATTAATCTTGCTCTTGGGGCTGTCCTACAGCAGCTATGATGACTTGGGTCCACATTAACAGCTGCCAGAAGAACTTTATTTTCTAAAAGCAGTGTCTTTCTTTATTTCATTGAAGCAGGAATGCCATCTGCGATTAAACCTTCTCTTTGGGAAAACAGCAAGTTCTTCCACTCCTTTATGAAAATGCTGGGAGTTAAATCCTCAGCTTGTAATTTTTTTAGTCCCTTTTAGTCACTATAAATAGTCGATGATGAAGCAATTCCATCAATTCAGCCACCTGTGTATATTGACCATTTAGCAAACAAAAATATTCAGCACATACTGCATTGAAAAACTATAACCAATTTATTATAGGGTGGGCCATTTGGATACACCTAAATAAAATGGGAATGGTTGGTGATATCAACTTCCTGCTTGTGGCTCATTAGTGTATGGGAGGGGGGAAACTTTTCAAGATGGATGGTGACCATGGTGGCCATTTTGAAGTCGGCCATTTTGGATCCAACTTTATTTTTTCCAATGTAAAGAGGGTCATGTAACACATCAACGTATTAGGAATTTCACAAGAAAAACAATGCTGTGCTTGGTTTTAACGTAACTTTATTCATTCATTAGTTATTTACAATTTTATGACTACTTATAAAATGTGTTCAAAGTGCTGCGCATTGTGTTGGATTGTCAATTCAACCCTCTTCTCCCACTCTTGACACACTGATAGCAGCACCGCAGAAGAAATGCTAGCACAGGCTTCCAGTATGCATTGTTTCAGATGGTGCACATCTTGTATCTTCACAGCATGATGGTGCACCACCACATTATGGGTGTCAGGTCCGAGCATTCCTACATGAACAGTGGCCTGGAAAGTGGATTTGTCATCATGGGCCAGTTGAATGGCCACCAAGGTCTCCCAACCTTACCCCCTTAGACTTTTATCTTTGGGGTCATCTGAAGGCAACTGTCTATGCTGTGAAGATATAAGATGCACAGCATCCGAAACAACCGATACTGGAAGCCTGTGCTAGCATTTCTTCTGCGGTGTTGCTATCATTCTGTTAAGTTACGTTAAAACCAAGCACAGCATTGTTTTTCTTGTGAAATTCTCAATAAGTATGATGTGTTACATGACCGTCTTCTCATTGGAAAAAATAAAGTTGGATTCAAAATGACCAACTTAAAAATGGCCACCATGGTCACCACCCATCTTGAAAAGTCTCCCCCCTCCCATATACTAATGAGCCACAAACAGGAAGTCGATATCACCAACCATTCCCATTTTATTTAGGTGTATCCATATAAATGGCCCACATTGTATAGTTTAGGAGTCCGTCCATTTATACCAACTTCCCCAAAATGGACTCCAACTCCACAGCCCTGGTGCTCCAGGCACCAGTAATTGTGTATTCCGGGCACCAGTAGTTGTGTGCCCTGGGCACCATTAGTTGTGTGCTCCTAGTTGTGTGCTCTTGGCACCGGTAGTTGTGTGCTCCAGGCATCGGTAGTTGTGTACTCCTAGTTGTGTGCTCCGGGCACCGTTAGTTGTGTGCTCCGGGCACCGTTAGTTTTGTGCTCTGGGCATCGGTAGTTGTGTGCTCCGGGCACTAGTAGTTGTGTGCTCTGGCCATTGGTAGTTGTGTGCTCCTAGTTGTGTGCTCCGGGCACCGGTAGTTGTGTGCTCTGGGCATCAGTAGTTGTGTGCTCCGACCATCAGTAGTTGTGTGCTCCTAGTTGTGTGCTCTGGGCATTGGTAGTTGTGTGCTCTGGGCACCAGTAGTTGTGTGCTCTGGGCACCGGTAGTTGTGTGCTCCTAGTTATGTGCGTCGGGCATCGATAGTTGTGTGCTCCTAATTGTATACTCTAGGCACCGTTAGTTGTCTGTTCCTAGTTGTGTGCTCCGGGCACTGGTAGTTGTGTGATCTGGGCACTGTTGTGTGCTTCGGGCATTGGTAGTTGTATGCTCCGAGCATTCGTAGTTGTGTACTCCGGGCATCGGTAGTCGTGTGCTCTGGGCATCGATAGTTGTGTGATCTGGGCACTGTTGTGTGCTCCGGGCATCGGTAGTTGTGTGCTTTAGGCACCGTTAGTTGTGTGTTCCTAGTTGTGTGCTCCGGGCACCGATAGTTGTATACTCTAGGCACCGTTGTGTGCTCTGGGCACCGGTAGTTGTATACTCTAGGCACCGTTAGTTGTGTGCTCCGGGCACCGGTAGTTGTATACTCTAGGCACCGTTAGTTGTGTGCTCCGGGCACTGGTAGTTGTATACTCTAGGCACCGTTAGTTGTGTGCTCCGGCCATTGGTAGTTGTATACTCTAGGCACGGTTAGTTATGTGCTCCGGGCACCGGTAGTTGTATACTCTAGGCACCGGTAGTTGAGTGTTCCGGGCACTGGTAGTTGTATACTCTAGGCACCATTAGTTGTGTGTTCCTAGTTGTGTGCTTTTGGGCACTGTTGTGTGCTCTGAGCACCGGTAGTTGAGTGCTCCGCGCACCGATAGTTGTATACTCTAGGCACCGTTAGTTGTGTGTTCCTAGTTGTGTGCTCTGAGCACCGGTAGTTGTGGGATCTGGGCACTGTTGTGTGCTCTGAGCACCGGTAGTTGAGTGCTCCGGGCACCGATAGTTGTATACTCTAGGCACCGTTAGTTGTGTGTTCCTAGTTGTGTGCTCCGGGCACCTTTAGTTGTTTGCTCTGAGCACCGGTAGTTGAATGTTCCGGGCACCGATTGTTGTATACTCTAGGCACCGATAATTGTATACTTTAGGCACCGTTAGTTGTGTGTTCCTAGTTGTGTGCTCCGTGCACCAGTAGTTGTGTTCTCCGGGCACCGGTAGTTGAGTGTTCCGGGCACCGATAGTTGTATACTCTAGGCACCGTTAGTTGTGTGTTCCTAGTTGTGTGCTCCGGGCACCGGTAGTTGTGTGCTCCGGGCACCGATAGTTGTATACTCTAGGCACCGTTAGTTGTGTGTTCCTAGTTGTGTGCTCCGGGCACCGGTAGTTGTGTGCTCCGGGCACCGATAGTTGTATACTCTAGGCACCGTTAGTTGTGTGTTCCTAGTTGTGTGCTCCAGGCACCTTTAGTTGTGTGCTCTGAGCACCGGTAGTTGAGTGTTCCGGACACCCATAGTTGTATACTCTAGGCACCGTTAGTTGTGTGCTCCGGCCTCCGGGCACCGGTAGTTGTGTGATCTGGGCACCGGTAGTTGTGTGATCTGGGCACTGTTGTGTGCTCCGGGCACCGGTAGTTGTGTGATCTGGGCACTGTTGTGTGCTCCGCGCACCGGTAGTTGTGTACTCTAGGCACCAGTAGTTGTGTACTCTAGGCACCGTTAGTTGTGTGCTCCGGGCACCGATAGTTGTGTACTCTAGGCACCGGTAGTTGTGTGTTCCTGGTTGTCCGCTGCAGCCGGGCATTAGTTATCTGCACTTGTATTGTGCACTGGCGCCTGACATCACGGTAGTAACTTTCCCGGTGATATCGCAGCCGGCCATTAGGTGGCGCCCCAGTGTAACTGTCTGACTTTCCTTGTCCCCCGCTGACACCTGGGCGTGGATTTGTTCGCGGTTTTCCTAGTTCATACCCTGCTGAGCCGCCGTAGCTGACAGCGCTGCTGATAGTAGGCGTGTGGTGTGCCAGTCATGGCGGAGTGCAGGGAGCTGCGGTGCACCCGGGAGAAGCACAGCACCGAGCGGCTGAGGGACGACCTCACCGCCACCGAGACCTCTGTGGAGCAGGTAGGAGGCTGAGCCGGGTCCGGCGGACATGACAGCGGGGGGACGGGGGCCGGGGAACTTTGCGCTGCTCCACAGCTGTGCGGACGCGTGTGTCAGCGAGTTTATATCACGTCACTGACAGCGCGCGCGTGTGTCTGTGTATCTGTGATATAGGTGTGTGCTGCACTTTGTGTATGATACATGTGCACGGTTACACGCGTGTTCTTGGCGTGTGCAGTTTTGTTATTGCTGTAGTTTGATCACCTCCTGTAAATGTTTGTTCACACTTTGTTTTCTTTCTGCCAAAACCTGCTCTCGTCAGTAAAAAAAAAAATTCTTATAAAAATCATGTTTTCCTGCGTTTTTGCTGTTTTTTGTTCCTGTTTTCTGCGTATTGTTAGGCTATGTGCGCACTAGGCGGTTTTTTTCACACTGCGTTTTTTGTGCGTATTTGTTCACAGAAAACGCACAAGCGCAAAAAAACGCACCCGCTGTAAAAACTCAATGCGTTTTTGTGCCCTGCATTCAATGAGTGAAAAACGCAGAAATAATTGACATGCTGCGTTTTTGTGGTCACCACAAAAACGCAGCTACAAAAAAAACCGCTGTGTGCAGACAGCACTTCTGAAAACCCGTAGACATTGCTGGGGAAGCAAAGTCACAGCGTTTTCTGCACAAAAACGCGGTAAAAACGTCTAGTGCGCACAGGGCCTTATTAACCGTCCTGTAGACGGAAAACACTTAGGCCCTGTGCACACTAGACGTTTTTGCTGCGTTTTTTGCGGTGTTTTTTTACCGCGTTTTTGTGCAGAAAACGCTGTGACATTGCTTCCCTAGCAATGTCTATGGGTTTTCAAAAGTGCTGTCCGCACACAGCGTTTTTTTTTTTTTTTTTTTTTGCAGCTGCATTTTTGTGGTGACTACAAAAACGCAGCATGTCAATTATTTCTGCGTTTTTCACAGCGTTTTTCACTCACTGAATTCAACATGCAAAAAAAAGCGTTAAAAACGTGTGCATTTTTCGATTAGTTTTTTTGCCGCGGGTGCGTTTTTGTCCAGACAAAAAACGCAGCGTGAAAAAAACCGCCTAGTGCGCACACAGATTAAGGCTATGTGCGCACGCTGCATCTCTGTGGTGACCGCAAAAATGCAGCATTTTTGGCCAATGTATTTTTTCAAGTGAAATCTATTGACTGGAAGGACTCAAAAACAGGCTATGTCCGCACGCTGCATATTTTTCTGACCGCAAAGATGCAGCGTTGTTGGCCTCCAAAAAACGCAGAAAAATGCATAAAAAAGTGTGCGTTTTTGTGCGTTTTGATGCGTTTTTTGCAGCAAAAACTCAGCGGTTGCATTTCTGTAGCCGTTTTGTACTTTCTCATTGCTTTCTATGGGGAATAAAATGCTGCAAAAAAACGCTAAAAAAAATTGACATGCAGCAGTTTTCCATTTCATGCAGGAAAAGAAACAATTGTGTGCTTTTTGGATTACTGGAATCTTAGGGTACCGTCTCACTAAATGATGTACCAGCGATTCTGACCACGATATGACCTGTCAGGATCGCTGGTGTGCCGCTACATGATCACTGGTGAGCTGTGAATCAGGAAGATCTGACCAGCGACCTGCGGCTCTGCGCTTGGTAACCAAGGTAAATATTGGGTAACTAAGCAAAGCGCTTTGCTTGGTTACCCGATATTTACCTTGGTTACCAGCGTACACCGCTTAGCGCTGGCTCCCTGCACACGTAGCCAGGGTAAATATCGGGTAACTAAGCAAAGTGCTTTTCTTAGTAACCCGATGTGTACCCTGGCTACGTGTGCAGGGAGCCAGCATTAAGCGATGTATGCTGGTAACCAGGGTAAATATCGGGTAACCAAGCAAAGCTCTTTGCTTAGTTACCCGATATTTACCCTGGATACCAGTGTACACTGCTTGCAGAGTTGGTGCTCGTTGGTCTCCCGCCGTCAAACACGCCGATGTGTGCTGCACAGTGGGAGACCAACGAGCAAAAAATGAACCAGAACAGTGTGTAACGAGCAGCGATCTCACAACAGGGGCCAGGTCGCTGCTTAGTGTCACACACAGCGAGCTCGCTGATGAGGTCACTGCTGCGTCACAAAAAAACGTGACTCAGCAGCGATCTTTCTATGTGAGACGTACCCCTTAGGCCCTGTGCGCACGCTGCGCTTTTTGCCGCGGTTTTGCTGCAGAAAATGTTCATAACCTTTCTGCAGTCATTCCCCAGCAAAACCTATGGTAAAAAAAAAAATGCTGTGCGCACGCTGCGTTTTTTTTCACCAACAGGCTCTGCTGCATATTTTCTGCAACAAAAAAACCTGCGGCCTAGATAATGGTAAGAAAACCGCAGGGAACAACCCGTGGAAAAACCGCGGTAAAACCACTTGCGGTTTTCGGGTGCGGTTTGCTGCGGTTTTTTTACCGCAGGTGCGTTAATCTATCAGAGGGTCCGGAATTTTCTTAAGAAAATCCCATTTTCTAGTGCGCACAGGGCCTTACAGCTGTTGCTGGGACTGTGATAAGCGACTTTTAGTTGAATTAAAAAAAACGAACTGCAAAGACTCTAATGTGATCGCGGCCTCCTAGTGATCACATCCTATAAGGCTATGTGCCCACGCTACAGGATTTACCGCGGATTTACCGCGGATTTTGCCGCGGATTTACCGCGGATTTGCCGAAAATCTGCAGCAGCAGCACTTCCAAGCCATTTCAATGGCATTTTGGAAATGCTGTGCCCATGCTGCGGATTTTTCCGCGGCGGATTTGCCGCGGATTTTGATCCGGAAAAATCTGCAGCATGTCAATTGTTTGGTGCAGATTTGGTGCGGATTTTTGGCTTTGAATGGGGAAAAAAAAAAAAAAAATCCGCGGCAAATCCGCGGGTGCAGATTTGCCGCGAAAGTCGCGGATTTTCAGGCAAAAAAATCCGCAGGGACATTCTAGCGTGGGCACATAGCCTAATACTGAAGACATTACCGGAGCTGTGACTGTTGGGGGATATCACCTCTGCTTTCTACAGTGCAGGTGGTCAGTAATGTCATCCGCAGAAGTGTTATTGGAGATTACATGTGCGGCTCCAAAACACGGCAGGGGGATATTTATTAGTAGAGGAGCATTGCTTCCATGGGGCTGTACATGTGAGAGCATTGCATATAACATAATGGCTGAAATAGCATTGATGGGTACAGAGAAGAGCGGGACCTTCAAGTATAAAGGATAAGGGCTCCTTCACATGACCGTTCCGTTTGTCCTGGTCAGTTCCTGTTTTTTTGCAGACCCACGGACAGGACCATCTTTTCAATTGTCTTTTGTGTTGGATCGGATGGCACATAGAAGCACTTCCGTGTGCATCCGATGCTACAAAAAAACACAAAGGATGCCGTATGTCCGCTCCGTTATTATGGAACATGTCCTATTCTGTTCCGTAATAACAGACAGTGCCTCAATACAAGTCAATGAGCCTGTAACATCCCTGGAAGCTGCACGGAAGCACTTCCATGTGAACTCCATCAGGTTGCCCGTGCAGTCTGTCTCATTCCCGCAACTGTCCGCACTGCAGTGTGTCAGCATATGCACTGCAATACAAGGCTAAGCACCCTTTAGTGCCACATGAAAGGCACTAAAGGATGCAAGATTACAAAATGCTGGGGAATGGAACATTATATATTGCTCTCGCTCTCCCGCTCGCTCTCCCGCTCGCTCTCCCGCTCGCTCTCCCGCTCGCTCTCCCGCTCGCTCTCCCGCTCGCTCTCCCGCTCGCTCTCCCGCTCGCTCTCCCGCTCGCTCTCCCGCTCGCTCTCCCGCTCGCTCTCCCGCTCGCTCTCCCGCTCGCTCTCCCGCTCGCTCTCTCGCTCTCTCGCTCTCTCGCTCTCTCGCTCTCTCGCTCTCTCGCTCTCTCGCTCTCTCTCCCGCTCTCCCGCTCTCGCTCTCTCGCTCGCTCTCCCTCGCTCGCTCTCTCGCTCGCTCGCTCTCCCGCTCTCGCGGCACACGGATGCATCCGTGAACAAAAGGACCGTTTTTTGCGGACCGCAAAAACGGAACGGTCATGTGAATGAGCCCTAATGGGGAGAGGGAGACTGTAGGTTGGGGTGTTTTGGAAGGTCCGAGCGACATGGTATCTACCTGCTGCACCCAGGTTAATGAACCTGTTGGGACACAGTAAACGGACATACGGGATCCCTTGGGTGGCAATCTGGACAACTAGGAAGCGATTCAGCTCCCAGCTGCCATGATCTGATCCCCTCATGAACCCCAAGTGATAAGTGGGGGGAAACGGCGTAGGGTAAGGATTACTGTACCAGGCATGTGTTATCTGCATATGAAGATTGGGAGACTTGGGATACCCAACCATTGAAACCACTGTAGCCCTGGAGGACTACCAACGAATAGTAGGGTGCCCTTTACATACTAGTGGCAATTTCATTCTGATCATTTGTTTGCTTATACTGGATTATCTATATGTGCTTTAATGTATAATCTAATCATGTCAGATTGACTTTTGGTTTCTGATATACAGTGGAACCTCGCCTAATGAGTAACCCAGTTAACGAGAATTTTGCTGAACAAGCAAAGCTTCCTGTATATTTGTAATTCTGTTTATGAGAAAGCTTTACTGTACGAGCAAAACACTCACCGCACACACTTCTGGTTCCATACATCCATCGCGCTCTGACCCGCTCTTGCAGTCCACACACACACACACACACACACACACACACACACACACACACACACACACACACACACACACACACACACACACACACACTCACACTATTATGCTCACCTTACCTTCCGTTCCACCACCGGTCTCATGGTTCTTGTAGTTCCCGGGTACATCGACGTCCTCGCGGCGAACTACAAGTACCATGAGGTCGGCGGTGGAACGGAAGGTAAGGTGAGCATATAACGTGTACCTTCCGTTTCATCGCCGGCCTCCTGGGTCCTGTAGTTCGCCGCTCCACTCCACTCCAGGCTGTGCATTGGCAATCATAGGGACGAAGCAGGAACTTCCGCTATCAGACGCTACTCAAAGGCAGCGCGCTGACCAATCAGAGGCAAGCGGCTCTGCCTTTGACGTCAGCGCTCTGGGTGCGGAAGTTCCTCCCTCGTCGTTATGGTAACCCGATACACATCCCGTACCGGAGAACAGCAAGTCCCAGGAGGCCGGCAATGGAAGGTAAGGTGAGCATAATATGTGCGTGCGTGTGTTTGTGTGTGTGTTTGTGTGTGGGGGGAGGGTTGCAGAGCCTGATGTGGTGTGGGGTGCAGAACCCGATGTGTGTGTTTGTACATGTGTGGAATGGCACAATAGGGAACCAGGATGGGACATATAACAAGTTGTGGAAGGAATTGTCTGCATTGCAATGATTTCCTATGGGAAATCTTGCTTTGCTGAACGAGTAACTTGGTTAACAAGCAACTCCCAGAACGGATTGTTCTCGTTAACCAAGGTTCCACTGTATGTCTATATACTTAGTTTGTATTCTTGTATGCTGGAACCCTCTATATTTATCGGAGATTTGTTCCTAGACTTGTTTGGTCTTGTATATGAATACTATAACAGTGGATATAAATATATACTGGTATTTCCCAACCCAATCTCTAAGTGGACGTGTGTCTGGCATTAATGTGCTGTATCTATTGCACCTTTTGGGAACTGGTGGTGGAACGATTTGAGGGAGAGCCGGCGTGGAATGGGGGCACCACACAATTAGGGTGCTTAAAGCCCCATTGTCAGGTAGGACCGAGAGGAGGGATAGACACCACTCCTTGTACCCAACTTGAAATATCCTGTTATCGTATTCACCTCAGGCCCCTCTATGATCCTCCTTATACCTCTCCACTAAGTGTGTATTTTCACACTACACACACTGTGTGTCTACGTCTGTTTGAATTTCATTCTATGACTTTTTAATATTATGATTAATAAAAATTGATTTTATGGGTATTATTGTTAATTTTGTTTTTTCTCTATAAAGTACCCTCACTATATGGTCGTGGTCATTTTAGTTGTAAGCTTCAGAAGTGGACGTGTTTTCAGGTTCCGAATATTGGTGATAGTCAGATGTGTTGGGGCGCAGAATGCCTTCAACATGTGGGATATGCGAGAAGAGTCATGGGGGCGGTTAGATGAGGAAAGGATAAGTGTGGAGGAGATCTTGGGAGGAGCAGAGATGACGTGGGGGTGATACAGGGAGAGACAGATTATGAGCGCAATATAATGTAGGCTTCAGCAACATGGCCTCTTTAATTGGACAAGACTTGCAGCTCAAACATTTGTGCAATTTGCCTGTGACTTTTTATATCTTGACGTTTGGGCAGTTTGACTGTCCATGTTGCGTTCGGGTGACATTAGTCTATGATAGTGACGTTTATCATGTGACTCAAGACCAATAATTCACCAAGTTTACGTTCCTGGTGACCTTCAGCTTCAACACAATCATTTTGGAATAAAGTGTAATATATTTCAATATGTGAGTAGCGACACAAAATCGTAGGTGTATCCCTACCCCCAAAGGGGTTGTCTGGTCACATGATATTAATGACCAATTGTCAGATTGGTGGGGGCCGACACTCAGGACCCCCACAATTTGCTCATTTCTTCTGTAGGGGATCACTGCACAGCCCCATACGCCGTATGGTAAGATAACAGCGCACGATCGTTGGGTGTGCGGTTGCCGGACCGCACTGATCTTATACTGATCCACAGTGAGGATTTGGACATTTTCTGATGTTTTCTGCAGCATTTCTGCACAAATTGGGTTATTTGCAATTTTGTCTCGATCCTGTTTTTTACGTGCATTTTTATGTATGTCATGTTTTAATTAAAAATGTTTTGTTTTCAATACTTCCAGGTCTTTGCCTTTGACAAATCTTTTATTGATAGTCATGTGTGGACTATATACATTTCAGCTTATTCTGTGGCAGAAATGCACTAAAAATATACAATATATGTCTATCAGTTTTGCCCATCGAGAGAGTGAAATTCTTGCCCATTCTTCCTTTGCAAACAGCTCGAGCCGAGTGAGGTTGGATGGAGAATAGGGATGAGCGAGTAGTGAAATACTCGGACTTGTAACGAGTAGGTCCTAATAGTCGGGCACTCGTTATGAGTAACGAGTGCAATGTAAGTCAATGGGAAATGCGAGTTATTGTCTGGGGCTATTAGTAGGAGCTATGATTGGTTGCTATAGGAACAAAGGACATTCATAGTATAAGAAGCTTATGTGTGAGGTAATAAGATGTCTGTGGAGAGATGGATAGAGAGAGACAGACAGACAGACGGGCACAGACAGAGAAAGAGGCACACAGGGAAAGCGACAAAGAGAGACAGAAAAAAAAAAAAAGCCAGACAAACACAGACAGACGGACACACGGGGAAAGAGACAGAGACAGACACTGGGAGAGAGAGAGAGACAGAGACACACTGTTAGTGCTAAGCCACACGGCGAGAAAAACAGTGCGAGTGGAGTGCGATCAAACATCGCATTCCCCCTCGGACCAATTCTAGCCTGTGTGTCAGCGCACATGAGCGATTATTTTCTCAGCCCTAATCGGACTGAGAAAACAATCGCAGCATGCTGCGATTGTAATCCGAGACTCTTTCTCTCGCACCCATTCAAGTGAATGGGGCGAGAGAAAAATCGCACTGCACTCGCGGTACATCGGTGTACCGCTAGTGCAGTGCGAGAATGGCAATAGCCGGCTACGCAGGAGAGAGGGAGATAAATCCCTCCCTCCCCTCCTGAGAGCCGGCCCGCCCCACGCAGCTGAGGTCTGCTCGCACGAACGGACCTCAGTTGCAAGGACACACGCATGACACTCGGCTCTGCTGTACTGCCAGCACGAGCCGAGTGTCATGCAAGTGGATCGCAGTAGTGCCAGTGTGGCCCCAGCCTTACTATCCCGGGCAGCGCCCGGGTGCTACAGCTAGTAAAAATCAGAAAAACTGACAATTTTGCGGTGGTTTCTTAATTTTGTCTAGAGCTGTATATATATATATATATATATATATATATATATATATATATATATATATATATATATATATATATATATATATATATATATATATATATATATATATATATATATATACACACACACTATATAGTTGTATAAAAATAAATAATTTTTAAAAAATGACGTAGCGCTCTGCGGTATTTTTGAATCTCAGCACAGATAAAGCAGACGGCTACAGGCTGTTACCCCCACCCCCATCTGCCTTGCGTTACCTTGGCTGGCAATCAAAATATAGGGAAGCCCATTATTTTATTTTTTTTTTTTATGTTAAAAAAAAAAAAAAAAAAAAAATGCGTGGGCTCCCGCTGTAATTTGATCGCCAGTCAGGTAAAGCCAGGCAGCTGGGTGTTGGGATTTTCGGCAGCTCGCAGCCTCCCCTGGAAATGGCGCATTGTTTCTTAGCGTCATTTCCAGGCGCTTTACCCGGCTATTCCAGTGGCTTGATGGCAGTGGCACACTGGGTAATAAAGGGGTTAATACCAGCTTTGTATTCTTAGATGGTACTAAGCCCGAAATTCATGGTGTCACGCCAAATTAGACATGGCCACCATGAATTTCTAGTAAACAGTAAAAGAAAAACACAACACAGGGAAATTTTTTTATTAGAAATAAAACCAAAAAAAAATTGAGACTCCGTCTTTATTATAAAAAATCCGTAGTCCACAGGCACAGCAATGTCAGCTCTGCTTCATCACTCTGTACAGACAGTCTATACAGTGTGAGAAGCAATGAACAATGTCAACTCTCCTACATCACTCTGTACAGCAGCAGCTATACAGAGTGATATGCAGGCTGACACTGAGGCCGGAGTTCCACTTACGTGTGACTCGTGCAGTCTCGCTTGGGCATCACCCCGAATGGACTGACACTCTCCGGACGTGAGTGCCGACCACTCCTGTCAGGAGAGTGTGCCGCCGTACCGGGTGATGCAGATGTAACACTAGCACAGTCACTGTCAAAGTTCAGTTACCAGGACCTTCGAGACGTCATAGTTATGTGACCAGTTTGTAGCTAATGAAGTAATACAGCATTCACACGTGACTGGGTCACATGGCTATGACGTCATTGAAGGTCCTTTTGTAGTCAGTGCTGGTTACCGGGCGGCACAGCAATGATCGGATGAACGCGGAAGGAGAAATGGCGGGAGGCAGAAGTCTGCAGGACGCGTCGTGGGACCTGTAAGTATGATCAAAATGTTTTTTAATAATGTGATTTATCAATCTTTGTAGTTCAGGATCGCCCATCCCTACTCGCTACTCCTAACGAGTAATCACATGGATGCTCGCGGAGTAACGAGTAGCCCGAATACCGTACTACTCGGCGAGTACCAAGTAGTAACGAGTATACTCGCTCATCCCTAATGGAGAACGTTTGTGAACAGCAGTTTTCAGCTCTTTCCACAGATTCTCGATTGGATTCAGGTCTGGACTGTGACTTGGCCATTATAACACCTGGATACGTTTATTTGTGAACCATTCCATTGCAGATTTTGCTTTTATTTTTTTGGATCATTGTTTTGTTGGAAAACAAATCTCCGTCCCAGTCTCGTGCTCCTGTATTTGGCTCCATCCATCTTCCCATCAATTTTAACCATCTTCCCTGTCTCTGCTGAAGAAAAGCAGGCCCAAACCATGATGCTGCCACCACCATGTTTGACAGTGGGGATGGTGTGTTCAGGGTGATGAGTTTTGTTGCTTTTATGCCAAACATATCGTTTGGCATTTTTCCCAAATAGTTCGATTTTTGGTTTCATCTGACCAGAGCACCTTCTTCCACATGTTTGGTGTCTCCCAGGTGGCTTGTGGCAAACTTTAAACAACACTTTTTATGGATATCTATTAGAAATGGCTTTCTTCTTGCCACTCTTCCATAAAGGCCGGATTTGTGCAGTGTACGACTGATTGTTGTCCTATGGACAGACTCTCCCACCTCAGCTGTAGATCTCTGCAGTTCATCCAGAGTGATCATGGGCCTCTTGGCTGCACCTCTGATCAGAGAAAGACCCCGACATGGACAGAGAGAGACCGAAAGACCTACAATCTGTTTGTCAAAAAAGCATGCAGAACGCAACAAAAATGCAGTGCAAGCACATTTTGGTTGCGTTTTGACACCCCTTATTGATTTCAATGGGTGGAAAATGCAACCAAAACGCACAAAAGAAGTGACAGCTGCTTTTTTAAACGCATCGATTTTGTCAAATATTTGGCATCCAAAACGCTGCGTTTAAAAAGGCAACATGTGCATGGAATTTGCTGACGTCTGAGACTTTGCTGGGGAAGCAGAACGCATGCATTTACGCTGCTGTTTTAAACGCTACGTAAACGCGGGAAAAAAAACCCCGCAACATGCGCATATAGCCTAAAGGTGCGTGCCCACGATCAGTGTTTGTAGCGTTTTGGACGCAGCATGCTTCAGCTGCATCCAAAACGCTGCGTTGTACAGTACAAGTGACCGCCGAGGGACTCAGAACTGGGCCGGACTGTTCTGGGGACGTCAGGCGGGGGTCCAGCTCCATGACCCTGGCGGTGTCTTTAATAAAGGGGATGATGATGGGAGTTGTATTTTTAGAGGGTTTTTTTTAAAGTTTGTGATGCCACCTGTGGTTTTGCGGCTATGTCCGCCATCGCTGCGGTGTGGGTTTCCTGGAGCAGGTAATGAGGGCCAGGTGAGGTGTTCTTACTCCCCACAGGTAGTGAGGCCCCGAGATAACCAGTGATTAAATGAAAGGTCTATGAGGGCAGGCTGTGACACCGGAGGAATGGAGACGACACCAGGGCTTTGCAATAAGTCTTTTACTCACTACCGATTCTCAGTTTACAGCCAGATTAGTCCACCACGGTATGCTGGGATCCTCAGTGATGGGCAACCACCGATACAGAATAAGGCTACGTGCGCACGTGTGCGCTCTGCACCGCACCTGAAAGGTGTGCTTCAGAGCGCAGCTGAAAAGCTCCGTTCTGAAGTGCATGGTGCCGGCAGAGAACGTGCGCTCTGCATGCAGCTCCTGCCAAGCGCACGGAAGAAGTGACATGTCACTTCTTAGAACGCGCGCTTCGGGCAGCAGCCGAATCGCTGCGCTCTAAGACGCCACGTGCGCACGGCCCCTGCACAATCTCCATAGATTATGCAGGGGACGCAGGACGCATGCAGTTACGCTGCGCTACATGCAGCGTAACTGCATGTAATACGCACACGTGCGCACATAGCCTAAGTCCGAGGCCAGTACCAGTTCTCCTTTGTTTGGCTTTCCTGGCCGTCTCTCTGCACCGACTTTCTTCCTCCTGTCCTGCACCTCCACACACAGTGCCCTGAGCCAGGAGCCACGGACCTGCAATGGGACTTTTGCCTGCCTGGCTCCCTCTGGGGACCTGCAATGGGACTTCTGCCTGCCTGGCTCCCTCTGGGGACCTGCAATGGGACTTCTGCCTGCCTAGGCTCCCTGGTCCTCTGTGGCCCCCCTCCAGCGGATTCGTGTGCTGCTTGTGGCCCAAAGGTGCGTACAGCCACCCTGGCCTCCAGTGTTACTAGGCAGTCCTGAAGTATCGTCCTAGCCTAGGGTCCGGAATCCCGTTTGCGACCAATCCCTTCACTTTGAGCTACTGTCTGTGAAATGTGACTATATGGGTATCTGATACACCTCCCCTAAGTCACTGGGATCCTTTCTTCCATCTCCTCAGAGTTGAGCAGGACCCCTGGGGTCCTCACCCCTAGTTAGTCTCATGGTTCCCTCCTCTTGACTGACTGTCCACGGTCAGTTGTCAACTTTTTAACTTGGCTCCGCCCATTTTACCTCATACAGCTCACCCACTAAGCTCCATCCCTTGAATGGTTCTAGAGACGGTGCACGGGGCTTAAAGGGGTGGTTCACCCATATTTTTTATTTTTTAGATCGATATTATATTGAAAAACAAAGTTTCTCTCAAATACCTTATGTTGGCAATAGTGCCTGTGAGAGGCGCTATTGCAGACCGCTGTTCCCCTCGCCTGACCCCCGGGCTCCGTGACCTCGGGGATCACGTGACATCACCGTGGCCGGCTGCAGTCTTCCTGACTCACTGTGCTGCGGGTGGTGTTTCACAGCCCAGTTTGTCTCCTGCTGTGAGGGAGGAGGGAGCAGAAGGGCTGTGACAAGCAGTGAAACACCGCCCAAAGTGCATCACTCACGGACACTGCAGCCGGCCGCGGTGTCAGGAACTTGACGTGACGTTACCGGATCAGTGAGGTCACGTCTCGCAGGTACTATTGCCAACATAAGGTATTTGAGAGAAACTTGGTTTGTCAATATAATATCGATCTAGAAAATAAAAATATGGATGAACCACCCTTTTAAGTGCCATAACCAGATTACTGGTCGCTAAGCATTACTGGGACCTGCCCCGGCCCTGATCTAGTGTGTGAGCTAATAATTGTGTGTCTGCAGGTTTTTGGTGCGTGAACCGGCAGATGGCCTCTTTCTTACCCAGGATGGGGCACCACACCTCTGACTGAGGTGCAGTACCTCTGTGGTGACGGTAGCCTCAGGGGCGCCACACAAGCATAGCGGATGGATTTCTCGAAATCCTGTGCCCACTGTGCAAACACTGACCTGCATTGTCCAACATTTTAATGGATTGAGGATTTGCAGGTTGTGGGGTTTTTGTTTTTTTTTTTTTTTTTGTTTTTTTTGTTTTTTTTTTCATGCGTGAAAATCACTGTTAATGCTCGGACCATATTGTGACATATGAATGAGTACTGTCTATGGATTTTTAGTTTCTGAGCTCCACGCTTCTGTTCTCATGGTGTGGGTGCAAAGCATTTGGGGGAACATTCCCCGCATTCATTCTCTTCACTCTTTGTTTGCCTGGTTCATGTACAATCTGTGCATTTCCACATATTCATCATTTAGTGTATATTATTTCTTTTAAATAAACTGAATTTATTCATTTAAAATATGTTTATAGTGAAGACGTATAGCTGGAAGGTTAAAGCTAATCTCTCTGCAGATTTCTTGGTACAACCTGTATGTTTCAGATCTGATGAGACTGATGTATTTACCGTATTGTTCAGATTATAAGAAGCACTTTTCCTCCCAAAAATTTGGGAGGAAAATGAAGGGTGCGTCTTAAAATCCGAATATAGCCTACCGGTGTGGCTGTCTGTGCGGGCGTCTGGGTGCGTGCGGCTGAGTGCGTGCATTTGTGTGGCCGGGTGCCTGTGGCTGTGTGCCGGCTGCCTCTCTGTCCCGGCGGCCAGCTGCTTCTCTGTGCAGGCAAGCGGCCTGCGGTGGCTGTGCGGCGGGTGTCGCAGTGTGTCCACGGTCCAGTTTCAAATGGTGGCGCCAGGAGTCAGCTCATGCACAGATGGAGCCCTTGGAAGAGAGTTCCATCTGTGCATGCGCCGCTGCGGGTGCCATCACTTGAATCGGGACCGCGGACACACTGGAACACACCACTGAGCGGTCACCGCTGCCACCACTGAGCAGTCACCGCCGCTGCCCCCACAACCTCTGCCTCCTGTGATCCTGCTTCATCACCACTGCTGCCCCCCTCTGGTAAGACAACACCGGAGTATAAGACGCCCCTTTTTTTTTTTTTTTTGCCTTTTTTTTTTTAATCTCTAAATTTAGGGTGCGTCTTTATAATCCGGTGCGTCTTATAAAACGAAAAATACGGTACTTTGAAAATCCATGTCTGAATAGCTGTATATTTTTGATATTAAGATGAGCTTATTTATTCAGTCTCCTCCCAGCCGGACTGACGGCTGCAGCTTGTACTGAGCATTGTGAGACCTCAGCAAAAATCTGAATGAAAACGAAAGATCTGCAATCTGCTGCATGCTCATTCTTCTGTGGATTTTCACCCTATTCAGTGAATTAGTAACTGAGAAAGGCGAAATCCAAAAAAACACTTGCAGATCTGTGACCAAATCCACTGCAGAATTTCTCTTGCAATGTATGCACTTGACCTAAAGGGATCCTGTTAATGCCATTTACCTGCAGATATTTTGGTAATCCTTAGGTAAATATACTTGTTGCCGGCTTGGTGGAGCAGCTGCTACAGTCAGAAAATGAAGTTTTATTCTCCCTGCAGCTGCTGGTTTCCAGTCATCAGGGCGGTGCAGGGAGCTGTAGCTGTTAAAGTACCTGAATTGATGATCATACACTCACTGTATGGTAACCAGAGACTGTAACCGACCCCTGCACTGCCCCGATGACTGGAAGCAAGCGGCTGCAGGGAGGATCTAACTCTTATTTTGTCCCTGTAGCCGCCCCCCCAGTAAACTGGTTGCACATGATTTAAAGTCTTTTTACCTGAAGGTCGGCGCATAGGGGGCGATTCATTTAGACTACGACCACTAGTTTTATTGAAGTCCTCACTGGAGTACACGGTCTTGATCCACCAGCGGGGTTGGGGGGGCTGCCATACTTAACTGGAGTAAGTTACATTTGACAGGCGGGCGTGACCGTGCCTATATTGACTAAGGCTGCTTTCACACATCTGGTATGAGCCGTGCGGCTCAATCCGGCTGTGCAAGCTATGCAACGGATGCGGTGAACACACCGCATCCTTTGCATAAGTTTTTCCTTTGCGGCCAGTCCGGTTTTTGCCGCTTGTGGCATGCTATTGAACATGCGCAGTGGCAAAAAACGCATGCGGCGGCCGGATGCGGTTATTGCCGCATCCGGCCGCCATAGGCATGCATTGAAAAATGCGCCGCATCGGCCGAATGCGGCGCGATGCGTTTTTTTTTGCCGCACGAAAAAACGTGACAGGCAACGTTCCATCCGGCCGCCGCATCGGCTAAATCTGCCGCATGCGGCAAAAACCGGACGGAACGCAAGGCCTTGCGGCACAATGCGGCACTAATTAAAGTCTATGCAGAAAAAACGCAACCGGCAGCAAAAAAAAAAACGGTTGCGATTTTCCTGCAAAATGCCGGAGTGTGCCGCATTGCAGAAACCGGAGGTGTGAAAGCAGCCTTAGCTGGCTGGGACTGATGTGTAACCACCAAAAGGCACTATATTTTTGTGCAACTTGTGCAAAAATATTGCGACTTAAGGTGTTTACATCAGATTTTCTAAGGAGTATATAGCCAGTGTGTTCTGGATTTTTAAGGGTGCTTTACACGCTGCGAGATCGCTAGCGATGTCGCAGCGTGTAAAGCACCCTTTAGAGTCAGTACACCAGCCTCATCAAGTCTAATAGATCGATCTAGTATTGTGCCCAGTTTACATTGTGAAATCTGGATACGGGTTCAGCTTAAAATAAAATCTCGCTCCTTGCCCTATTGCCCACAGTGATTATACTGCCGAGCAGGGTATTATTGTCTGAAAACATTGTCCAAAAAGGATTGGGAAACCTCCTAATGGTCTCGAGGAAATGTGAGAAGGCCTGGAAGGGGGTGTTTGTTTTTTTTTGTTTTTACGTTTTTTGTTTTATTGGGTTTTTTCGTTTAACACTGTGGTTTCCTTCCATGACCCCATTCTTATTAGAGGACACCTGAACAGCGGCTTTTGCAGTTTGCAGAGCCTTGTTACCCATGGGTTATTCTTTGCTTATTTTAGGATTGCCTTTCTATTTACCTGACAACTGTGGTAACGTCCCCGAAATTGAGAACTCCAAAGCCAACCAGCGGCCTCAGCGCTCAATCTCCTGCTGATCACTACCAAGGCTAGTGATTGGCTGCAGCGGTCACACGGGATATAAAAGACGTCACCACTGCAGCCAGGTAAAACAGCAGGGATTAAATGGGTAAATAGATTTTTTTTTTTTTTGCCATCCTTAAATAATTTGTAAAACACCCTTTGCTGTATGCTTCTAGCTCAGGAGGGGAGCTGCCCCCGCCCCCTCAATTCTCTCAGCAGGGGAGACTTGCACCCATGGGCAATTATAGCGTAGATCGGATATAAATGATGTCGCTGAGAATACCCATTCAAGTTCTTCTTTAATTTTTCTTTCTTTTTCAGAAAAAAGTTGAGAGCTCAGTGGGAACCATTTTTGCTGCTGTTAAACGCCATCAAGGAACCATTCAGTAAGTAACGCAAGCTCTTACTGTATATGCTGCTACAAGACCATTCTCGTTGGGTTTCTTTTACTTGTGGTCCACATTGGGGCAGACGATCTGCTTCTCACACAGGTATTCCCAAAATACAAGTTATTACCTATCTGCAGTCCATTCATTGTCTTTGGGACTGCAGGAAATCAATGCACTCGGCAGTCTCATAGTGAATGAATGGAACAGATGCCGAGCATGCGCCACTTCGCTCCATTAAGGATAGCATTACATAGTTACTTAGGTTGAAAAAAGCCCTCGGTCCATCTAGTTCCCCCTTCCTCCACCAGTTCTACATTTGGTCACTAAGTCATTTATAACCAGCATGTGTATAGTGTATTGTGTGTAGTGAGGAAATCATCCAGCCCTTTTTTAAAAGCTGTTATAGTATCTGCCATTACTACCTCTTGTGGTAGGGTATTCCACAGTCTGACTGCTCTAACTGTAAAGAACCCATTCCTATTTAGCTGCCAGAATCTCTTTTCTTCCACTCGCAGTGACTGCCCCCTGGTCCTTAGTGTTAATGAAGCTTCTTAGATATTTATATAGTGGACTTGGCTACTATAAAAATCATACCAGCTGTATATATTTTAGAGGAGAGAAATCAGATTTTATTCTATATCTAATTTGCATTGCTAGCACTTTCCCTGATGTTGATTGACAGCGAGCACTGCCTGAACTCAATGCATAGTCCTGCATATGCACACTGGCACTGATGGAGCCTAGGGGCACGCACATTGTCAACACGGACACTGTTTAATCTTCCACTCCTGTCTGTGGCCGCTGCGCGCTTCACCTGGAAGTGTCGGGACTGAGCGGTTCCAGAGAGGAGCCAGGGACCAGAGCGCATATGCACTGACACTGTGCGTGCTCTGATGGATTCCGCCAGTGTCGGTGCGCACACTCCATAATGTGATGCATTCAGCGCTGCCAATCAGGAATTATTAACCCCTTCAGCCCCCGGGCATTTTGCATTTTCAGTTTTGTTTTTTCTTCATCGTTCCTTATGGGAGACCCAGACCATGGGTGTATAGCTTCTGCCTCCGGAGGACACACAAAGTACTACACTAAAAAGTGTAGCTCCTCCCTCCTAGCATATACACTCCCTGTATCACCAAATACAGCCAGTTCAATGCTTTGTGTTCAGGAGGCACACATCCACACATGCATTCTCATCTGATTTTCATTTTTGGAAGCGTTTGAAGAAAAGCGGGTCCAAGCTTGGACTCCCGACATGTCCCTTCTCACCCCACTGTGTCGGCGGTGTTGTTAAGGTTGATTTCAGGGCTGGAGCCCTTTCATGCCGCGCTCCTTCACCATCCCATCGGGCTCTGGCTTGAAGTGGGAGCCAACACGGTTCTCCCTGCCGCGCAGGAGACCGGTCTCCATCCGCAGCCCGTATGGATCCTGCTGGACGGAGCGCTCATCCCTCAGGGACATGGCCCTGCGTCTCACAAGCTAAGTACTGAGACGTTATTACCACAGAAAGTGGTCTTTCCAGGGGTCCCTTGTACTTTATATGTTGGGGAGAGTGTGTTATGTGACTGTGTTAACATTTCCGGCCGGTTCTCCAGTTTTCACTGGAGAACCGCGCCGATGGTGCCTGCGCGCTGGCCGCATGTTTAAATCTAGGCCCCGGCTTTGCCTGAGGCCTAGTTTCGATTTCACTGCCCCTGCATGTCAGTCATGCAGAGGGACAGTGCGGCTCCGCCCAGCGGCTGTTCAGCACAGGGAAGGGACACTCCTCACTGAGGAAAGATTCCCTCCCCTGTATACCTCCTTTGCCCTCCGGATCCCGCTCTCAGAGTAGGCCCCGCCCCCTCTCCTCGCTCTCGGCGCCATTTTACCAGCGTTCTCATGCATGTCTGCATAACCACATTGTGACACTGGGAGCCTGGGCTGGGGGATCTGGAGGGCACAGAGATGTCTCTATGTAAACGGTCTGGCGAGCCACAACCTCCGGTTGTGGAGCTGCTTATATACTCTGTTTATATACTCTGCTGGGGGTCATTCTGGCCAGAGCCCCCACTTCTGCAGCATGTCTCACATCAGAGCAAGGCTGCAAGGCTGTTCTTAATATGCACTGCATGTAGGCTCGTACTGCCTGTACCGAGCACATAACCACATTGTGATGCCTGCTCTAACATAGTGGTGCCTCAGCCTGGAGGCTCATCCCCAGTGGTCCCTCCGGCTGCTCCGGCTCCGGTGGCTGAACCCCCGGCTTGGGTTGAATCCCTCCTTCCAGGGGACAGCTGTCCCGGACACTGCTGAGCATGCATCAGCTCCCTTCTCAGGGCGCTTCTGCTGCAACGGCTCGCTGAGCAAAGCTCACAGAGGATTCTTCATCTGGTCTCAGACCCCGTCCTCCTAAAATGGAGACGCAGGGTCCCCTTTCCTTCCTCGTCCCGCGGCTCTGATTCACGAGCTGACTCGCAGGACGAGGAGGATGCCTTTACTAGGGGCTCGGACGCTACTCCATGTACCCTTTTGTCCGAAGGTGACGCAGATGCTAATCATTTGATTGCGTCCATTATATTTGTACTGGACCTCATTCCGCCTGTATCAGGGGAGCAACCCCCTCTGGCAGAAAAGCATCAGTATACCTTGCCTAAGAAGACGGGGAGTGTGTTCTTTAACCACTCCAGTTTTTCAGGCCACTGTGACCAAACCCAGAGCCTGTCCTGACAGACGCTTCCCAAAGCGTGGTTCTGTTGACTGTTCCCCTTCCACCAGAGGTGGTCAAGGAGTGGGCTCAATCACCATAGGTGGACCCTCCGGTGTCTAGACTTTCAGCCCGGACAGTTGTATCAGTCGCTGATGGCACCTCTCTAAGGATTCCACCGTCCACCAGGTTGACCTTCTGGTCAAATCTGTATATGAGGCGGCAGGGGCCTCGTTCTCCCCATCTTTTGCAGCAGTGTCTGCTCTCAAAGCCATCTCTGCTTCTCTAGAGGAGATGCATTCCCTCTCCAGGGACTCTATGCCCGAAATGGTTGCCTTAACCTTCAGGCTTCAGCCTTTTCATCCTATGCCCTGTCTGCCATACTGGAGCTCTCACCGCACTGCGGTGGCTTCGGCTAATTCCCTCGCTATCCGCAGGCTCCTGTGGCTTCGAGAGTGAGGCAGAAGCTTCTTCACACTGGTCGGCGAAAGAAGTTCCCTTCTGGGCGCCCTTTTGCTGGGACCAGACTATTCGGTGAATAACTGGATGAAATTATTAAGAGAGCGTCTGGCAGGAAGAGTACTTCCATGCCACAAACCAGGAAACCTGTCCAGGGCAGGAACCAGTCGAGGTTTCGTTCCTTTCGTTCCTCCAACTGGTCGTCTTCTAAGCCCTCGGCCTCGTCCACTAACTCAGCCAAGGACCGTGGACCAACTGGCGCACGAAGCCGCGTCCTCGAAAGACCGCAGGAGCTGCTGCCACTAAAGCAGCCTCCTCTTGACTATCTGGCCGCGCCAGCAACGTCCTTGGTCGGTGGCAGGCCCTCCCACTTTGGTGACGTGTGGGTTCAACACGTCTCCGATCAGTGGGTGCGGGATACCATCTCCACGGCTACAGGATAGTATTCTATCCAGCCCGCCAAACAGATTTTTTCTGTCAACTCCCCCCTGCTCCAAGGCCGCCGCCTTCTCACAGGCCGTGGCATCCTTGCAGGCCAACGGAGTAATTGTACCGGTTCCCGTTCTACTCAAATCTCTTCCTAGTCCCCGAAAAGGACGGTGCCTTCCGACCTGGCCAGCAGTTCAGGTGCGGCATTTCGCATGGAGTCTCTGCGATCAGTCATTGCCTCAATGACCCAAGGAGATTTCCTAGCATCCATCGACATCAGAGATGCCTATCTACATATGCCAATTGCAGTTTCACACCAGCGTTGGCTACGTTTTGCAATCGGGGAGGAACATTTCCAATTCGTGGCTCTTCCCTTGGGGTTAGCCACGACCCCTCGAGTATTCCCAAGGCCATGGCAGCAGTGGTTGCGGTTCTGTACCTCCAGGGGTTGGCAGTGATCCTTTTTTCCTGGACGGCCTTCTAGTCAAGGCTTCATCCAGTGCAGACTGTCAGCGGAGTACCTCGCTCACTCTCGCCACTCTAGCCAATTCGGGTGGCTTGTCTTTCTGTCCAAGTCCACTCTGACTCCGCTCACGTACCCAGGGATGCAATTCAAGACTCTGCCGGCACTTGTGAAGCTGCCCTTAGTCAAACAACAGTCCCTCCTCTGGCGGTGCGCTCTTTGCTGAGGCCCCGCCGTCGTTCCATCAGGCACCTAATGCAGGTGTTGGGTAAGATGGTGGCGTCAATACAAGCGGTTCCCTTGCCCAGTTCCATCTGCGTCCTCTGCAGCTGGACATTTTCCGCTGTTGGAACAAGCGGACTTCCTCCTTCCACGGGTTGGTGGCTCTGTCGCCACAGACCAGGGGCTCCTTTCTGTGGTGGCTTCGGCCCCTCTCTCTTCAGGGACGCTTCTTCCTGGCTCCGTCCTGGGTGATCCTCACCACGGATGCCAGTCTATCCGGCTGAGGAGCAGGATATCCCCACCACGGAGCGCAGGGCTCTTGGACTTCGGCCGAATCAGCCCTCTCGATCAATGTGCTGGAAATCAGAGCTGTGCTTCTAGCTCTCTTAGCCTTTCACCTCCTGTTGGCGGCCAAGCACATTCGAGTCCAGTCAGACAACGCGACAGCGGTTGCCTACATCAACCACCAGGGCGGGACACTCAGCCGCCTGGCAAGATTGGAGGTTCAACGAATCCTTCCATGGACGGAGGACTCCAAGTCCTCCATATCCGCAGTCCACATCCCAGACGTGGAAAACTGGGAGGCAGATTATCTCAGCCGTCAAACCGTGGACAGAGGCGAGTGGGCTCTGCATCCGGCAGTGTTTCGGTCAATCTGCCGCAAGTGGGGCTCTCCGGACGTGGATCTTCGCTCCCACGATCCTCAGGCTTTTGCAGCAGACGCGCTGGTTCAAGATTGGTCCCAGTTTCGTCTGTCTTACGTGTTTCCCCCTCTAGCTCTTACCCAGAGTCCTGCGCAAGATCAGAATGGAGGGCCGTCGGGTCATTCTCAGTGCTCCAGACTGACCCAGGCGAGCTTGGTACCCTGGCCTGCTCCATCTGTCCGTAGAGGTGCCGTGACATCTCCCGGACCGTCCAGACCTTCTTTCTCAAGGTTCGTCTTTCCGCCAGAATTCTGCGGCTCTCAGATTGACAGCGTGGCTTTTGAGTCCTGGATCTTGACGACTTCTGGTATTCCTCCTGAAGTCATCTCCACTGTGACTCGGGCTCGGAAGTATTCCTTGGCCAAAATCTTTCACAGGACCTGGAAAATTTTCCTGTCCTGGTGTCGCTCTTCCGGCCATGCTTCTTGGCCTTTTTTCCTTGCCGACCCTCCTGTCCCTTCTACAGGCCGGTCTGCAGCTAGGACTATCCCTCAATTCCCTCAAGGAACAGGTCTCTGCTCTGTCAGTGTTGTTCCAGCGGCGTATCGCCCGGCTGGCTCAGGTGTGCTCTTTCATGTAGGGCGCATCTCACATCTTTCCGCCTTACCGGCGGCCCTTGGAACCCTGGGACCTTAATCCGGTCCTCACGGCTTCTAGAAACCCCCCTTTGAGCCTCTTAGGGCAGTTTCTTTGTCTTGTCTTTCACAGAAAGTGGTTTTTCTAGTGGCCATAACTTCTCTCGGGAGAGTCTCTGATTTGGCTGCACTCTCTTCGGAGTCGCCTTTTTCTTTTGGTTTTTATCAAGACAAGGTGGTTCTCCGTCCGACTCCGGACTTTCTCTGTAAGGTGGTTTCTCCTTCCACCTTAACCGGGACATTTCCCTGCCTTCCTTTCGGCAGGCTCCTGTTCATCGCTTTGAAAAGGCGTTGCATTCTCTGGATCTGGTTCGGGCGCTCCGGATCTATGTGTTTCGCACCGCTGCTCTTAGGCGGTGCACCTCTCTTCTGTGCTGACCACTGGTCGGCGTAAGGGCCTCTCGGCTTCTAAGCCGACCCTACCTCGTTGGATTGGGTCGGCCTGTTCCGATGCCTACCAGTGTACTCAAGTGCCTCCCCCGCCGGGGATCAAGGCACACTCGACCAGAGCTGTCGGTGCCTCTTGGGCTTTCAGGCACCAGGCTATGGCTCAGCAGGTCTATCAGGCTGCCACTTGGTGCAGTCTGCATATTTTTTCGAAGCACTACCAAGTGCAGGCTCATGCTTCGGCAGATGCGAGCTTGGGCAGACGCATCCTTCAGGCTGCTGTCGCCCATTTGTGAAGTTAGGTTTTGCCTACTTCTCAGTTTTCTGTTTATTCCCACCCATGGACTGCTTTGAGACGTCCCATGGTCTGGGTCTCCCATAAGGAACGATGAAGAAAAAGAGAATTTTGTTTACTTACCGTAAATTCTTTTTCTTATAGTTCCGACATGGGAGACCCAGCACCCTCCCTTTGCCTGTTGGCAGTTTTCTTGTTCCGTGTGTTTCACCGGCTGTTGTTGTAGACAGAGGCTCCGGTTTTTCCGGGTTTTGCTCTGTTTTTACTTGTGGGTGGATGTCCTCCTTCAGCTTTTGCACTAAACTGGCTGTATTTGGTGATCTAGGGGGTGTATATGCTAGGAGGGAGGAGCTACACTTTTTAGTGTAGTACTTTGTGTGTCCTCCGGAGGCAGAAGCTATACACCCATGGTCTGGGTCTCCCATGTCGGAACTATAAGAAAAAGAATTTACGGTAAGTAACAAAATTCTCTTTTTTTTTTTTTTTGCTCCCCTTCTTCCGAGAGCCATAACTTTTTTTTTTTTTTTTAATTTTTCCGTCAATCTTGCCATATGAGGGCTTGTTTTTTGCGGGATGAGTTGTACTTTTAAATGAAACCATAAGTTTTACCATATAGTGTACTGGAAAACAGCAAAAAAAATCCCAAGTGCGGAAAAAATTGCAAAATAAGTGCGATCGCACAATAGTTTTTGGGATATTTAATTCACAGTGTTCACTATATGGTAAAACTGATGTGTCATTGTGATGCCTGAGGTCGGTGCGAGTTTGTAGACACCACACATGTATAGGTTTACTTGTATTTAAGGGGTTAAAACAATTCACAAGCTTGTCCAAAAAAAGTGGCGCACGTTTTGCGCCTTTTTCCAAAACTTGTAGCGTTCTCATTTTTCTTGATCTATGTATGGCTCAGTGATGGCTTATATTTTGCGTCTCGAGCTGACGTTTCTAACGGTACCATTTTTGCGCAGATGCTACGTTTTGATCGCCTGTTATTGCATTTTACGCAAAATTTGCAGTGACCAAAAAACGTAATTTTGGTATTTGGAATTTTTTTGCTGCTACGCCATTTACCAATCAGATTAATTGATTTTATATTTTGATCGGGCATTTCTGAACGCAGCGATACCAAATGTGTATATATTTTTTTTATTTTTTTAACCCTTTAATTTTCAATGGGTTGAAAGGCGGGTGATTTGAACTTTTAGGTTTTTTTTTTTTTTTTTTTTTTAATTTCTAAAAACTTTTTTTAACTCCCCCCTCCTCTATTTCATTAGTATTTGGTACCACTGCCCTTACACTGTATGACTTGGGTGAAACGTTTTGGATCGCCTTCCACAAGCTTCTCACAATAGTCGATAGGAGGAATGGGCCTAAGTTCCTGACAGAACTGGTGTAACTGAGCCGTGTTTGTAGGTCTTCTCGCTCGCACCGGCCTTTTCAGCTTTGTCCATAAATTTCCACCAAGATTGAGATCAGGGTCTTTTGATGGCCACTCCAAAACATTAACTTGTTCTCCTTCAGCCACTTTGTAACCAGTTTGTGGCAGTATGCTTCGGGTCATTGTCCATTTAGAAGACCCATTTCCGCCCAAGCTTTAAAGAGGACTAACCAGTAGGCTTTTGCGGAGGTAAAGGCCGTGCCATACAGGCACTAAGATGCTGAATCCAGGCATATCTGTTCTAGAAAGATCCGATACTTGGTTGATTAAATATCCTTAATTACAGTTGCAGAAATGTACTGCTTTTTCATGTGTGCAATATGGACGGGTCTCTGTGGATGGGGTCTTTGCGTTTATTCCTTCTTTTGCAGCGTCCTGTGGCTTGCCCCCCTTTTTCTTTATTTGATTATCGCTCCGCCAATACTGTTGGTTGCATGTGCGCATTGCCGCGGTACTCAGGTCTTCATTAAAATGGAGCCTGAGTTCGCACTTCCATGTACTGCGATCTCTGGTGCTATTTTATTTATCACTGTGAAAATTATCATTGCCTGCGCAGATGTAAAAAATAAAAATCTGCGCATGCTCCGATGCTTCTCATGGTCTTCACCACAGTGTGTTCAATAAAATGGCACCGCAGATCCCGGTACGCTCATGCTTCGACTCAGATGCCATTTTAATGAAGACCTGAGTATTGTGGCAAAGCTCATGCACCGTCAACAACACCAATGCGGCGCAATATTCAAATAAAGAAAAGGGGGCAAGCCAGAGGACACTGGAGGAGGAATAAACAAGGACTCTACTCACAATCATCTGCCCATGTTGCACACGTCAATCAAAGTGCAGGGCTTTTCTGCAACTTTGATTTAAAAATATTTAATCAACCAAGCATCGGATCTTTCTATAACACATATGATTTCAATCAGCATCTTACTAACTGTATGGCACTGCCCTTACCTCATATAGCAAAATCCTGGTGGTTGGTCCTCCTTTAAGTTCCTAGCTGATGTCTTGAGATGTTTCATATTGCCACATAATCTTCTTTCGCCATGATTCCATCTATTTTGTGAAGTGTACCAGTCACTGGTGTCACCTGTATCCCTTGACCTTTACTATATGAAGGTCAGTGGACACAAGTGTCTGAATTGAAGGAATTGCTTCATCACAAATTTACAGTGACTAAAAAATTACAAGCTGAGGATTTAACGTCTAGCATTTACATAAAGAAGTTGAAGAACTTGCTGTTTTGCCTATCCCAAAGAGGAGGTTTGATCTCAGATGGCATTGCTGCCTCGTTGAAATGGAGTAAGCCACTGCTATTAGATAATAAAATTCTTCTGGCAGCTGTGCATGTGGAGCCAAGTCATTGTATATTGCTGAATGATCAACAGCTTACTAAAGGAAAAGAAGCTCTGACTGAGGTAGCAATTAGGATGAGCAGCTACAGGACTGCCAGGCGTGAGAGGACTTGGGTCCTGACAGTGCTACTGCTGCCATATCTTCATCCTCATCAGATGAGGAGTTTAATTTTGAAAAGTATTTGGACGACCTGGGGCAGTCAGAGCGTTGTCGTAGGGAAAAAGCTCCCACTCCCATAGCAAACAGACCAGATTTCAGCACAATTTTTCACTTGCTCCCAAAGTAGAAAAAATCAACCATTCATCAAAACTGACTGTACTTGAGGCAATTCCTTTATACCTGGAAATTGTTAGAGATGTTGCCCATATGGTTACAGCTTTGCCTCCAACCCAAGTGAGTGTAGAGAGGTTCTTCTCTGGCCTTAAGGCCGCTTTACACGCAACAACATCGCTAACGAGATGTCGTTGGGTTCACGGAATTCGTGACGCACATCTGGCCTCGTTAGTGACGTCGTCGCGTGTGAAACGTACGAACAACTGCTAACTATCAAAAATACTCACCAAATCGTTGATCGTTGACACGTCGTTCTAATCCCAAATATCGTTGATGGTGCTGGATGCAGGTTGTTCGTCGTTCCTGAGGCAGCACACATCGCTACGTGTGACACCCCAGGAACAACGAACACCTTACCTGAGTCCTCCAGCAACAAGGTGGGCGTCACTTTCATTCGGCTGCTCTCCGCCCCTCTGCTTCTATTGGCCGGCTGCCGTGTGACGTCGCACGAACCACCCCCTTAGAAAAGAGGCGGTTCGCCGGCCACAGCAACGTTGCTAGGCAGGTAAGTCCATGTGACGGCTCATAGTGATATTGTGGGCCACGGGCAGCGATTTGCCCGTGACGCACAAACGACGGGGGCGAGTGCGTTCACCAGTGACATCGCTAGCGATGTCGCTGTGTGTAAAGCCCCCTTTAAAATTAATTAGATCAGATTTGAGGTCCTCTATGAAAAAGGATCTGATGGAAGCCATACTATTTCTCAGAAGAAATTAATAGACTGAAATGTTGTTCCTTACGTTTTTGTTGAAAAGTTTTTTTTTTTTTTTTCCCACTTACTGCACAGTGCAGGAGCTGGAGGAAAAGGAGATAAAAAAATTGTATATTTACAATTAAAGGTTTTTTTGTGTTCTAAACGTGTGTTCCCACAAATATATTTTATGTTCTAGCTGAACTGTTTGATTTTTGCATCATAATAATGATTAGAAGCCGGATGTTACCTGAGGTTACTGTAGTAAATTTATCAAGTAAACATGAGCCATGTATGAGCGAGTCTGAGGTTTGGCTTATAGACTCTACAGCCCTGATTGGCCGCAAAATGCAACGTGTGACCATACCCTTAATCTTTTATGATGTGATGATCTATCGGTATTATTTACAACAACACTATATAAATGATTTGGTCACAACTTTTCTTTACAGCGCAAATAAGTATAACATAACTTTTATTTAGAGAAGTCGTTCCAACAATGTTTGTTTGTGTCCCGTGTCTGTGCCCATTTCCATTATCTTTTATTTTTTTTTATTTTTTAGACTTGTTCTAGAAAGAGAACTCCATTCACACTACCTGCGAAAAGGCTTACAGCATCTATCTGAATCATATGAGGTACGGGCCACCTAATAAAGGTAACCAGTGTAGGGTACCCGCAGTGTGGTTGGGCTTCTCATCTGCTATAGAAATGAATGTTTGTTAGAAAGAGATATCTCTATCGGCTTTGATGCCGAAGCATTGGCATCCACACTGTTTATTCTGCCAGCGTCATCAATTCAAACTAAATCTGTCACTAAGGAACTGCCCGATCACAGGGACAGAGACCCTAATTCCAGTGTATCACTTGTTTAGCTCCTGTAAAAGTTTGGGCACCCCTGTTTAAAAAATATCTGTTATTGTGAACAGTTAAGTAAGTTGAAGATGAAATTGTTGAGGGGAGACTACAAAGGGTCTCTTAAGTTCTGACTGCTGTTTTCAGAGTATCTGGTCATGTGCGCACACGAGAAAGAAATAAGACTCTAGATCGGTTATGAGCTTTCTTCTATGATGGACGCCAAAGGAATTCTGCTCATTTATTATTCACAACACTTTTATCATTTTAGGGAAGAAAAGGGTGGAGACAGAATATAGTCCAATCAAATATCGCAGGTCGGGCTCAGGGCGTGTAGCAATTTTGCATAGTTTCTACTGGATTGGTTGTTCCACACTTTGGATATTCTTCCTTGTGCTCATCATCTTGGGTGTAGTCCAGGATGTAGGAGCCATCTTTAAGTTACATATGCTTACTTATTGTATTAAGGAAAATCACTGAAAATATATATATATATATATATATATATATATATATATATATATATATATATATATATATATATATATATATATATATATATATATATACACATACACATACACATACACATACACACACTGGAACCTCGCTTAACGAGTAACCCAGTTAACGAGAATTTCGCTTAACAAGCAAAGCTTTCTGTAAATTTCTAACTCGGTTTACAAGAAAGCTTTGCTGTACGAGCAAAATCCTCACCGCACACACTTCCGGTTCCGTACATCCACCGCACTCTGACCCGCTCTTGCACTCCACACAAACACACACAAGCACACACAAAACACACACACAAACAAACGTGCACACACACACACACATACAGTATTCTGCTCACCTTACCTTCCGTTCCATCGCCGGTCTCATGGTTCTTGTAGTTCGCCGGTACATTGCGACAAGGGAGGAATCCGTGCGGCGAACTTCAAGATCCAGGAGGCTGGCGATGGAACGGAAGGTAAGGTGAGCATAATATGGGTACCCTCCGTTCCATCGCTGACCTCCTGGGTCCTGTAGTTCGCCGGTATAGGCTGTGTATCGGCAAGCATCGCGACGAGGCAGGAACTTCCACTGTCAGCCGCTACTCAAAGGCAGCGCGCTGACCAATCAGAGGCAAGCGGCTCTTGCCTTTGACGTCAGCGCTCTGGGTGCGGAAGTTCCTCCTTCGTCGTGATGGTTACCGAATACACAGCCCGTACCAGCGAACAGCAAGTTCCAGGAGGCCGGCGATGGAACGGAAGGTAAGGTGAGCATAATATGTGCGTGTGCATGCGTGCTTGTTTGAGTTTGTGTGTGTTTGTGCGTGCGTGGAATGGCACAATAGGGCACCAGGATGGGACATTTAACAAGTTGTGGAAGGAATTGTCTGCATTGCATTATTCCCTATGGGAAATCTTGCTTTGCTGATCGAGTATCTCGTTAACCAAGGTGTGTGTGTGTGTGTGTGTGTGTGTGTGTATCTCTGTTAGTACAAAATAAAAGCATTCATAAATATGTTAGACTACATCAACTAAACTACGTATTTGGGTTTGTGAAATGGCTGAATTAAGTATTTCAGGTTACTTAATTCTCACCCTCAACAAAATGATCTCTAAAAGGTATAAAGTTAAAGATGTCACATTTCCTTTTGAATTTAAAGCCCCAAAAAATTGTCTTCTAAAATTAACAAAAAAGTAAAATGGGCAAATACAATAGTTTGGGCACCCTGCATGGTCAGTACCTACGGTAGTAGCACCCCTGTTGGCAAGTATCACAGCTTGTAAATGATTTTTATAAACAGAAATGAGTCTTTCTGTTCTTGTTTGAGGGATTTTCATGCTTTCTTCTTTGGAGAAGTCTTCCAGTTCTGTGAGATTCCTGGAGAAGTCTTCCAGTTCTGTGAGATTCCTGGAGAAGTCTTCCAGTTCTGTGAGATTCCTGGAGAAGTCTTCCAGTTCTGTGAGATTCCTGGAGAAGTCTTCCAGTTCTGTGAGATTCCTGGAGAAGTCTTCCAGTTCTGTGAGATTCCTGGAGAAGTCTTCCAGTTCTGTGAGATTCCTGGAGAAGTCTTCCAGTTCTGTGAGATTCCTGGAGAAGTCTTCCAGTTCTGTGAGATTCCTGGAGAAGTCTTCCAGTTCTGTGAGATTCCTGGAGAAGTCTTCCAGTTCTGTGAGATTCCTGGAGAAGTCTTCCAGTTCTGTGAGATTCCTGGCTCAGTCTTCCAGTTCTGTGAGATTCCTGGCTCAGTCTTCCAGTTCTGTGAGATTCCTGGCTCAGTCTTGCATGCTCTGCTCTTTTGAGGTCTAGCCACAGATTATCAAGGATGTTTGGATTAGGGGACTGTGAGGACGATTGTAAAACCTTCAGCTTGTGCATTTTGAGGTTGTCTATTGTGAATATTGACTTGGGTTTAGGCTCATTATCCATTTGTAGAAGCCAATCCTTTTCTCCTCTTTTCAACTTCATCTTTTTTTTTTTTACAGATCATGTTATGTTTGCATAGTGAATTTGTTGAAATTTCATTGAATACATTTTTTTCCCTCTACCTGTGAAATGTTCCCTGTGCCATTAGCTGCAACTCCAGTCCAAAGCAGATTGATCCACCCCCATGCTTAATGGTTTGCAAGATATTCTTTTCCTGAAATGTGACTTTTTGGCCAAAGAGTTCTATTTTAACCTCATCGGTGCACATGACTTGTTTACAAAATGCACCATCCTTGTTTAGATTTTCTTTTGCACTTCTGACACTGAATTTTATGGTGAGGACAGGAGAGGTTTTTTTTTCTGATGACTCTTCCATGATGGCCATTTTTCTGCTGGTGTCTCTGAACAGTAGAACAATACTGCTTGTCTTAAGCAAACTGTTTGCAAGTTTTCTTGTGAGTCATCTTTTTTTAAAAGAGGCTTCCTTTTGGGACGACAGCCATGCAGACCAATTTGATGCAGTGTGCGATGTATGGTCTGAGGCACTGACTAGCTGATTTTCACGCCACAGCCCTGTAACCTGTGCAGCAGTGCTGGCGGCACTCATCCATCTATTATGAAAAGACAACCTCTGAATATGACGCTAAGCATGTGCACTCGACCTCTTTGGTTGACCATGGCGAAGCCTGTTCTGAGTGGAATCTGTCTAGTTAAACTGCTGTATGGTCTTGGCCACCATGCTGCAGCTCAGTTTCAGGGTGGTGGCAATCTTCTTTATAGTCTAGGCCATCTTTATGTAAAACAATAATTCTTTCTTTATCGTTCCTATGGGAGACCCAGACATTGGGTGTATAGCTTCTGCCTCCGGAGGACACACAAAGTACTACACTCAAAAGTGTAGCTCCTCCCTCTGAGCTTATACACCCCCTGGAGAACCAGATCTAGCCAGTTTATCGCTTTGTGTTCAGGAGGTCATACATCCACACATGCATTCTCATCTGATTTTTCATTTTTGGAAAGAGTTTGAAGAAAAGCGGGTCCAAGCCTGGACCCCCGGCATGTCCCTTCTCACCCCACTGTGTCGGCGGTGCTGTTAAGGTTGATTCCAAGGCTGGAGCCTTACATGCCGTGCTCCTTCACCATCCCTCCGGGCTCTGGCTTGAAGTGGGAGCCAGCACGGTTCTCCATGCTTGGCAGGAGACCGGTCTCCATCCGCAGCCCTTCAGGATCCTGCTGGACCGGAGCACTCATCCCCCAGGGACTTGGAACCCTGCGTCTCAGCAAGCTAAATACCTGAGACGTTTATATATGGGGGTCCCTTGTACTTTATTGTTGTGGGAGAGTGTGCTGAGTGATTTTTATGACATTTCCGGCTGGTTCTCTGGCTGTCGCCTGAGAACCGCGCCGATGGTGCCTGCGCGCCGGCCGCACCGCTCAAATTTAGGCCCCGGCTTCGCCGGAGGCCTACTTTCGATTTCACTGCCCTCGCATGTCATTCATGCAGAGGGACAGCGCGGCTCCGCCCAGCGGCCGTTCTACAAAGGGGAGAGACACTCCTCACTGAGTACATGTCTCCTCCCCTGTGAATCTCTTTGGCCCTCCAGATCCCGCTTTCAGAGTGAGTCCCGCCCCCTCTCTTCACTTCGGTGGCCATTTTCTCAGCGTTTTTCCCTGCGATCACCACTGGTCTGCAGCTTCCCTGCTGAGGTGCTTGGGAGTCCGGGCTTCGGGATCTGGAGGGCACACAAACCGCTCCAGCGGTCTGGTAAGCCACAACCTCTGGTTGTGGGCCTTCTGTATATACTCTCTGGGGGTCATTCTGGCAGAGCCCCCACTCCAGCAGCATGTCACACACGAGGAGCAAGGCTCCAAAGCTATTTTCAGTATGCACTGCATGTAGGCTCCTACTGCCGGAACCGAGCACCTATCCAAATTGTGATGCCTGCTCTAACCTGACGATGCCTCAGCCTGAAATCGCACCCCCAGGGGTCTCTCAGGCTGCTCCGGCTCCTGTGGCTGAACCCCCGGCTTGGGTAGAATCCTTAACCAGGTCTATCTCCCAATCTTTTGCTGACTCCATGGGACATCTGTCCAGGACTTTGCTGAGCATGCATCAGCCCCCTTCACAGGGTGCCTCTGCTGCTAGGTCTATCTCAGGACCGGAGCTCACAGAGGATTCATCATCTGGTCCCAGGCCCCGTCCTTCTAAAAAGAGACGCAGGGCTCCCTCTCCTTCGTCCCGCGGCTTGGATTCAGAAGCTGACTCGCAGGATGAGGAGGATGCCTTTACTGGGGGGTCAGAGACTACCTTCATGTGCCCCATTGGTCTGTCCGATAGTGACTCAGATGTTAGTGACTTGATTGCGTCCATTAATTCTGTACTGGATCTCAATCCGCCAGTATCAGAGGAACAACCTTCTCTGGCAGAAAAGCACCAGTTTACCTCGCCTAAGAGGACAAAGAGTGTGTTCTTTAACCACTCCAGTTTTCAGGCCGCTGTGACCAAGCCCAGGGCCTGCCCTGACAAACGCTTCCCAAAGCGTGGTTCTGATGACCGTTTTCCCTTTCCACCTGAGGTGGTCAAGGAGTGGGCTCATTCACCAAAGGTAGATCCCCCGGTGTCTAGACTCTCAGCCCGGACTGTTGTATCAGTGGCTGATGGCACCTCGCTTAAGGATTCCACTGACCGCCAGGTTGACCTTCTGGCCAAATCTGTATATGAGGCGGCAGGGGCCTCGTTCTCCCCGACTTTTGCAGCACTGTGGGCTCTCAAAGCCATCTCTGCTTCTCTGGAGGAGATGCATTCCCTCTCCAGGGAATCTATGCCTGAGATGGTTGCCTTAACTTCCCAAGCTTCAGCTTTTTCATCCTATGCCATGTCTGCCATGCTGGAGGCTTCTCACCGCACTGCGGTGGCTTCGGCTAATTCCCTCGCTATCCGCAGGATCTTGTGGCTTCGAGAGTGGAAGGCAGATGCTTCTTCTAAGAAGTCCCTTGCGGGGCTCCCTTTTGCTGGGTCCCGGCTGTTCGGAGAACAGCTGGATGAAATTATTAAGGAAGCTACTGGCGGGAAGAGTACTTCCATGCCACAAACCAAAACCAGGAAACCTGTCCAGGGTAGGAATCAGTCGAGGTTTCGTTCCTTTCGTTCCTCCAACTGGTCGTCCTCTAAGCCCTCGGCCTCGTCCACTAACACTGCCAAGGACCAAAAATCCAGCTGGCGCACAAAAGCGCGTCCACAGAAGACCGCAGGTGCTGCTGCCACTATGGCAGCCTCCTCTTGACTATCTGGCAGAGCCAGCAACGTCCTTAGTCGGTGGCAGGCTCTCCCACTTTGGCGACGTGTGGTTTCAACACGTCTCCGATCAGTGGGTGCGGGATATCATCTCCCACGGCTACAGGATAGAATTCTCTTCCAGCCCGTCAAACAGATTTTTTCTGTCAACTCCCCCTGCTCCAAGGCCGCCGCCTTCTCTCAGGCCGTTGCATCCCTGCAGGCCAACGGAGTAATTGTACCGGTTCCCGCCCGGGAACGGTTCAGAGGTTTCTACTCAAATCTCTTCCTAGTCCCCAAGAAGGACGGTTCTATCCGGCCCATCCTGGATCTCAAGCTTCTCAACAAGCATGTTCAGGTGCGGCATTTTCGCATGGAGTCTCTGCAGTCAGTCATTGCATCAATGACCCAAGGGGATTTCGTGGCATCCATCGACATCAGAGATGCCTATCTGCATGTGCCAATTGCAGTTTCACACCAGCGTTGGCTACGTTTTGCAATCGGAGAGGAACATTTCCAATTCGTGGCTCTCCCCTTCGGGTTAGCCACGGCCCCTTGAGTATTCACCAAGGTCATGGCAGCAGTGGTTGCGGTTCTGCACCTACAAGGGTTGGCAGTGATTCCTTACCTGGACGACCTTCTAGTCAAGGCTTCATCCAGCGCAGACTGTCAGCGGAGTGTCTCGCTCACTCTTTCCACTCTAGCCCAATTCGGGTGGATTGTCAATCTTCCCAAATCCACTCTGACTCCGACCCAGAGTCTCACGTACCTAGGGATGCAGTTTGAGACTCTGCCGGCACTTGTGAAGTTGCCCTTAGTCAAACAGCAGTCCCTCCAACTGGCGGTCCGCACTCTGCTGAGGCCCCGTCGTTATTCCATCAGGCACCTGATGCAGGTGCTGGGTCAGATGGTGGCATCAATGGAGGCTGTTCCCTTTGCCCAGTTCCATCTGCGTCCCCTGCAGCTGGACATTCTCCGCTGTTGGGACAAGCGGCCTTCCTCCCTGCACAGGTTAGTGGCTCTGTCGCCACAGACCAGGATCTCTCTTCAGTGGTGGCTTCGGCCCCTCTCTCTGTCTCAGGGGCGCTCCTTCCTGACCCCGTCCTGGGTGATTCTCACCACGGATGCCAGTCTGTCCGGCTGGGGAGCGGTATGTCTCCACCACAGAGCACAGGGCACTTGGACTCCGTCCGAGTCAGCCCTTTCGATCAATGTGCTGGAAACCAGAGCCGTGCTTCTGGCTCTCCTAGCTTTTCACCATCTGCTGGCGGGCAGGCACATCCGAGTCCAGTCAGACAACGCGACAGCAGTTGCCTACATCAATCACCAAGGCGGGACACGCAGCCGCCTGGCAATGTTGGAGGTACAACGCATCCTTCAATGGACGGAGGACTCCAAGTCCACCATATCCGCAGTCCACATCCCAGGCGTGGAAAACTGGGAAGCAGATTATCTCAGCCGTCAAACCGTGGACAGTGGCGAGTGGTCCCTGCATCCGGCAGTGTTTTAGTCAATCTGCCGCAAGTGGGGCACTCCGGATGTGGATCTAATGGCGTCCAGTCACAACAACAAGGTTCCGGTTTACGTGGCTCGCTCCCACGATCCTCAGGCCTTCGCCGCGGACGCTCTGGTTCAAGACTGGTCCCAGTTTCGTCTGTCCTACGTGTTTCCCCCTCTAGCTCTCTTGCCCAGAGTTCTGCGCAAGATCAGAATGGAGGGCCGTCGAGTCATTCTCATTGCTCCGGACTGGCCCAGGCGAGCTTGGTACCCAGACCTGCTCCATCTGTCCGTAGAGGTGCCGTGGCATCTTCCGGACCGTCCAGACCTTCTCTCACAAGGTCCGTTTTTCCGCCAGAATTCTGCGGCTCTCAGATTGACGGCGTGGCTCTTAAGTCCTGGATCTTGACGGCTTCTGGTATTCCTCCTGAAGTCATCTCCACTATGACTCGGGCCCGTAAGTCTTCCTCTGCCAAGATCTATCACAGGACTTGGAAGATTTTCCTGTCCTGGTGTCGCTCTTCCGGCCATGCTCCTTGGCCTTTTTCCTTGCCGACCCTTCTGTCTTTTCTACAGTCCGGTCTGCAGCTAGGACTATCCCTCAATTCCCTCAAGGGACAAGTCTCGGCTCTGTCAGTGCTGTTCCAGCGGCATATCGCCCGGCTGGCTCAGGTCCGCACCTTCATGCAAGGTGCGTCTCACATCATTCCGCCTTACCGGCGGCCCTTAGATCCCTGGGACCTCAATTTGGTTCTCACGGCTTTGCAGAAACCCCATTTGAACCTCTTAGGGAGGTTTCTTTGTTTCGTCTTTCACAGAAAGTGGCCTTTCTAGTGGCCATAACTTCCCTCAGGAGAGTCTCTGATTTAGCTGCGCTCTCTTCGGAGTCACCTTTTTTGGTTTTTCATCAAGACAAGGTGGTTCTCCGTCCGACTCCGGACTTTCTCCCTAAGGTGGTTTCTCCTTTCCACCTTAACCAGGACATTACCCTACCTTCCTTTTGTCCGGCTCCTGTTCATCGCTTTGAAAAAGCGTTGCATACTCTAGATCTGGTGCGGGCGCTCCGGATCTATGTGTCTCGCACTGCTGCTCTTAGGCGGTGCACCTCTCTTTTTGTGCTAACCACAGGTCGGCGTAAGGGCCTCTCTGCTTCTAAGCCGACCTTAGCCCGTTGGATCAGGTCCACAATTTCGGAGGCCTACCTGTGTTCTCAGGTGCCTCCCCCGCCGGGGATCAAGGCACACTCGACCAGAGCTGTCGGTGCCTCTTGGGCTTTCAGGCACCAGGCTACGGCTCAGCAGGTCTGTCAGGCTGCCTCTTGGACTAGCCTGCATACCTTTTCAAAGCACTACTAAGTGCATGCTCATACTTCGGCAGATGCGAGCTTGGGCAGACGCATCCTTCAGGCGGCTGTCGCCCACTTGTGAAGTTAGGCTCCGCCTACTTCTCAGTTTTTCTGTTTATTCCCACCCATGGACTGCTTTGAGACGTCCCAATGTCTGGGTCTCCCATAGGAACGATAAAGAAAAAGAGAATTTTGTTTACTTACCGTAAATTCTTTTTCTTATAGTTCCGTATTGGGAGACCCAGCTCCCTCCCTGTTGCCTGTTGGCAGTTTCTTGTTCCGCGTGTTATCACCGGCTGTTGTCGTAGACAGAGGCTCCGGTTGTTCCGGTTCTTGCTCTGTTTTTACTTGTGGGTGGCTATTCTCCTTCAGCTTTTGCACTAAACTGGCTAGATTTGGTTCTCCAGGGGGTGTATAAGCTCAGAGGGAGGAGGTACACTTTTGAGTGTAGTACTTTGTGTGTCCTCTGGAGGCAGAAGCTATACACCCAATGTCTGGGTGGGTCTCCCAATACGGAACTATAAGAAAGCAAGTTTCCTATACTCTTTATTCTGAACATCTCATATTTATATCCGGCGTGCCAGTTATATTTTTATTGCTATTACTTTTACCATATAGTGACCATTGTAAATAAAAATAAGTGCAATTCCACTATTTTATTTTTATTTATTTATTTATTTATTTTATTATTTTATTTTTTTTTTGCAAGTGCACCACTTTTGGATTTAAAATATCGCTATATTGACAGAAAAAGGAAGATTTTTGTGTACTCACCGTAAAATCTTTTTCTCTGCATGGTCCTGTGTCCCCTTCCCCCCCCCCCAATAAGGGGAGAGAGAAATAAAGTTATGGGTCTTGGAAGAAGGGGAGGGAAAAACAAATATGCACAAAAAACAGAAAATATCCCAGCCGCTATGATGTCTGCCATAGACTAAAAGGGATTCCTGCTCTTCATTTTATTAGCCATTTGCAACATTAGCATGGGGAATATTATACAGCAGAGTTAAGCGATCTTATGTGAATAAACTGAGATGAAAATACTATTTAGAAATTTCACAATGATCTTCGTGTCTTCCTCTGCCTGTTTCCTCTTCCTGCTCCTCACTCATTTTTCCCCCTCCCATCACTATAAAGTATAATGCGCTTTGTCACTTGCATTTCCGTTTTTGTGTGAGCAAGGTGGACCTGTGCTGTTTGTTCAGAGTGCATGGCAAGTACAGGAGGTGGTGGTGGGGGGCCGGAAGAAGAGGTCTATAGTTGTTGAGGAAGGAATCTGATTTCTCTAATATGTTATGAAGTTGGTTGTTTGTTATATCCGCCTGTACTATTGATTTATGCAAAGTTTTTTGAAAGTACAGTTCCTTTTTAAGCCAACTCTCCCTGTTGAAGGCCTTTCAACCAGTCAATCTCCTACTTTGCACTGATGAGGAGCAAGAACCCCAAAACAGCTGTTGGCAAATGAAGGTCTTTGTTTTGGAAAAGTCTCCATATGTCCAGATAATATTTTGGTGGCCTCTTAAGGGTAGAGTGTGCTCCACCTTTTACGTAGCAAGTACAGTATTTATAGTATGTCCAAAGCAGATCAGTTTGCTAACAGATACAAATAAAAAAAAATCCGTGAAACCTCTGTTAGGAGTCTCAACACAGAAACTAGCCAGATATCCCTCCGGGAAGGACCCAGCCAAGGAGTGACTCTTTTTAGGAGACCACCATAACCACCATATTAAGTGGCTTTTTTTAGTCAATATCCAACTCTTTGACAAGTTTAAAGATATGACAAGGGAAATACCAAGCCAAGGTATCCATCCACAGACAGCTGTTTCGGGTTATTGCCCCTCATCAGTGTGGAGTAGGATTCTGGCCAGGTGGGAGCAATGCCTAGTAGATCAACAAGACAAAACAATCACTGTTCTCGGGGAGACCAGCCAGAGAAACTGCCGGCAGCCAATGAGGGCGCTCAAAACTGTGAAATCCTAGGTGCATTGCCCCCTGGGAGGGATATCTGGCTAGTTTGTGTTGAGACTCCTAGCAGAGGCTCCACGAACTTTTTTGATTTGCATATTTTCCAGGGTGTATTGTACCTAGGATTTCACTGTGTTGAGCGCCCTTGTTGGCTGCCTGTAGTGTTTTCTCTGGCCGGTCTCCCCGAGATCAGTGATTGTTTTGTTAACAGATACAATCAGAAGCTGAGGACCTCATTCATGGTGTTCGTGTGTGTTCTTTTGTTCCCGTTTTCTAGAACTGGAGAAAATAATTCATGCCACGCTTTTTTTAATGCTCTTAAAATTGAGACCAAACCAGACGAAGACTATAATAATTGAGGCCCCTCCACTTCGTTTTGCCTGATTTAAGGTCCGTTTTGAGCAGGAATTGCATCTGACTGATGATAAAGCGTTATATACAAATATAACTCCCAGATGGATGTGTGACCAGAGTCTTACACGTAAATGTCAGTTATTTATACAAACTCTGCTCATTTACATCACATTTTTATTTTATTTTCCTGTTTCTAGTGCCTCGATGCCAGCCGGCCCTGGTTATGTTATTGGATTGTCCATAGTCTAACCTTATTAGATGAACCCATCCCTGAATCTGTAACATCAAGGTGAGAGATTAGTTTTATCGTTCTCGGTAACACGTTCTAATTTAGGGAGAGGGGCCGGAGAGGTGTAAGTGCACAGCCCGCCCACTGCACTTGCAATTATCTGTAATTTCAGCTATGGATTCCTCTAAAATGGCTAAAAGGGATTTGTATAAGAAAGGTGAGGACATACTCTGCATTAAACGGAACCTGTCGTGTCTTTTTTTTTTTTTTTTTTTTTTTTTTTTAAATCGAGCCTGTGTATTAAATTCTGCAATGTACATCACTAGCATGGTTTAAAAAAAAATGCATGTGTTTATCTTTAAAAAGACTTCTTATATGCTTAGGTGAATGCAGTACAGACCTTAGGTTTCAGTTATACGGTTGAAGCCTTTGCTGGGATCAGTCACTGTCACTCAAATTCAGGCATGATTCTTTTTTTTTTTTTTTTTTTTTTTTTTTTTTTAATTTAGTTACGCCCCAGCATTGTAACTGATTACACCATAGGTCCTTCATCACTTCTCTGCAGAGCTCCGCCCATTACGGTCACATGCTCGTGACATCACAGGTCCTAAACAACCACTTGTCTTCTGATTACCATAGGTACTTCACTATCACTTCTCTGCTTAGCTCCGCCCATTACGGTCACATGATCGTGACATCTCAGGTCCTAAACAACCACTTCTCTTCTGCTGATTACCACAGGCACTTCACTATCACTTCTCTGCTGAGATCCGCCCATTACGGTCACAAGATCGTGATATCACCACAGGTCCTCCACCACCACTTCTCCGATGTTGAGTTTCGGAGCTCTACATTGGAGAACTGGCGGTAAAGGACCTGTGGTGATATCACGATCATGTGACCGTAATGGGCGTAGCTCAGCAGAGAAGTGATAGTGAAGTACCTGTGGTAATCAGCAGAAGAGAAGTGGCTGTTTAGGACCTGAGATGTCACGATCATGTGACCGTAATGGGCGGAGCTCAGCAGAGAAGTGATAGTGAAGTACCTGTGGTAATCGGCAGAAGAGAAGTGGTTCTTCAAGACCTGTGGTGGTATCACGAGCATGTGACTGTAATAGGTGGAGCTCAGCAGAGAAGTGCTGGTGAAGGACCTGTGGTGTAATCGGTTACAATGCTGGGGCGTGACTAAGTTAAAAAAAAAAAAAAAATAATCATGCCTGAACTGGAGTGACAGTGATTAATCCCAGCAAAAGCTGTGCCCCTATGACTGAAATATGAGGTATTTAATTCACCAAAGCATATGAAGTCTTTTTTAAAATGAATACATGTTTTTATTTTTTAACCATGTCGGTGATTCACATTGCACCATTTAAAACACAAGGGCGGTTTCATATCAAAAACCAACGTGACAGGTTCCCTTTAAAGTGCTTTACATACATGTCTGTAGTTTGGAGTATAAAATCGTGATGAGTTTCTCTTTAACGTGAACCTGTCAGGTGCAATATGCACCCAGGACCACGAGCAGTTCTGGGTACATATTGCGAATTCCTGCCTAACCGTCCCTGTATACACTAGCATACATAAATCTTTAGAAAAAGGATTTCTAAGGATCCTTTATGATATGTTAATGATCGCAGGGACCAGTTGCAAGGGCGTTAGTTCCTGCGCTCATTCCGCAATCTTAGCATGGCAGCATGCCCACAAGGGCATGCTAATATGCTATTCAATGAAGCATCACCAGCAGTGACTCGCATACCTGTGTCCACGGTCACCGCTGATCTGAATCCCTGGCACTTCCGGTCATGCGCAGCAAGAAGACGAATATACGTGTCCCGACTTCAGAGAGGTCTAGTGCGCATGACCGGAAGTGCCGGGACTTCTGATCTGTGGTGACGACAGACATAGGTACGCACATCACCGCTGATGCTGCTGCATTGAATAGCATGTTAGCATGCCCCTGTGGGTGTACTAACATGCTAAGAGGGAGGAATGAGCGCAGGAACTAACGCCCTTGTGACTAGTCCCTGTGCTCATTAGCATATCATAAAGGATCTTTAAAAATACTTTAGTATAGATAAAGATATCTATACAGGGACAGTTAGGCAGGGATTAGCAATATGCACCCAGAACTGCCCATGGCTATGGGAGCATGTTGCACCTGGCAGGTTCCCTTTAAGGTTTCCTGTGGTTGTCAGTGGAGGAGGTGATCAGATGCTTCCAGGCTGCGGACACCAAAGGCTTCATATGCAAAGAGAAATGAATAACCGTTCTCATAGCAACTTGTCCCTGAACTGTTTCTCAGGCTCGAATATCACGAAAAATGAGTTTTATACAAGATTCATAAGGTGTTTGTTTTTCTTTTGCTTGAGGCCATTTGTGTATAATAGCCTTCACCTCTACACACAATCATGTACAACGTATGAATCTAGTCATTCAGATCCGTTACCCAGCACTACACATTCCTGCCGCGTGCCGCACATATGACGTTCCCGCTAATCAGGAGAGGCGCTGGGGATGGCGGCGGGGTTGGTGGTGGTGTGGTTTGTATGACTGGTTCGGTGGCTTCAGACCACTGATCTGGCATATGGACCAAAGACCTGCTTATCTTTTTGTTGAACGCTAAGGCTATGTGCCCACGGGACTATGTACCCACGGATATATCCACAGGTAAGTCTGCAGGTTTCCCGCATCTATCCATTGCTGTGGGATTCCAGCGAAATATCTCCGGTAAACCTGTGGTCATTGTGCGGATTACCTGCGGAAGTCCCGGCCTCTATCTCCATAGTGGAGGGTTGGGAATTCCGTAGATATTTCCGCAGGAATAATTGACATGCCGTTCCGTGCGGCTGCGGGACACCCACAGCATATTCCGCATCCGCACATACCGCAGCATGGACACAGCAATCCTCATGTCCCATAGGATAACATGGGGAGTGTCTATACTTGCTAAAACCTGCGGATGTATCTAGAAAATCCAGATAAATCCGCAGGTTTTCCGCAGCAAAATCCACAGGTACATAGGCCCGTGGGCACATAGCCTTATATTTTTCTCGCCATTGAGGTGAACCATCTCTTTCCGTGAATCGTAATGGTTACTCTATTGTAGCAGGAATCTCGTTTCCCTTGAAGAATAGTCTATGTTCTTCCTCTGGCTGAGACTTGTCTTAGATTAATACTACCGATTCACTGTCTTTATTCCATGTCACTTTAATATACGTCTGTCTGCCAAGTCTTATTCATTTTTATTTTTTTTTTTGTGCCGTAGTGTTTGCCAGTTTCTAGCCCGGTGCCAGGCTCCTACTGGGGGTTTTGGTGGTGGTCCCTGTCAGCAGCCTCATCTTGCTCCTACGTATGCAGCAGTCAATGCTCTGTGTACCATCGGGACAGAAGAAGCCTACGATGTCATTAATAGGTATGTGCAATGTCCATAGGAATCATTTTCTTTATTCCTGTTTGCTGCCACATGTCAGACATTTTAATTTTTTGTAACGAGACCCAGAAAGTTTAAATGTGAAAGACTAAATCGTAAAGTGACAATTCTTGAGTGTAGTGATCCCTTAATTTTCTACAAAAATGTAAAATAAGCAATAAATATCGTTTAACTTCACAATTGTGTCCCACTTGTTGATTCTTCACCTTAAAATTTAAATTTTTCTTTGTTTGAAGCCTGAAATGTGGGAAAAGGTTGAAAAATTCAAGGGAACTGAATACTTTCGCAAGGCACTGTAAATGTCTAAACTGTGTGTGTGTGTGTGTGTGTGTGTGTGTAATGCATATTGTGGCAGCATTGACCACTAAGCTGAAGTACCCAGAATACACAGTAATGTTTTCTTAGGTGGCCCTTTAGGGATTGATAGAACATTATTAATAATTGGGTTTCAGTGCCTGTTAGGCCATGTGCCCACGGGCGCTCATACCTGCGGATATATTCGCAGGTACGGCCGCATGTTTCCCGCAGCTGCCCGCCGGCATCCGCAGCTATTTTTAGCTGCGAGTTTCCAGCGGAATAGCTGCGGGAAACATGCGGACTTTCACGCGATTTACCTGCGGATGTCTCGGCCTCTATCTCCATAGCGGAAGGCCGGGATCTCCGCAAGTAAATCCGCATGAATAATTGACATGCAGTTGGGTGCGTCTGAGGGATCTCCGCAGCATGTTCGGCGGCCGCACTTTCCGCAGCGTGGACACAGCACTCCCCATGTCCCATAGGGTAACATGGGGAGTGCCTGTACATGCTAGAACCTGCGTATTTATGTGGAAAATCCAGAAAAATCTGCAGGTTTTCCGCGGCAAACTCCGCAGCAAAAAGCTCCCGTGGGCACATGGCCTTAGACTGTCGGCTCTTTATGAGACTATAGACTGCACCCTAATCTTGACTTTCATGTATCGCCTGCATTTTCTTTATCGTTCCTTTGGGAGACCCAGACCATGGGTGTTTAGCTTCTGCCTCCTGAGGACACACAAAGTACTACACTAAAAAGTGTAGCTCCTCCCTCTGAGCTTATACACCCCCTGGTAGCCAGTCCTAGCCAGTTTATTGCTTTGTGTCAGGAGGCATTCATCCACACATGCATTATCATCTGATTTGTTTGACTTTTGGAAAGAGTTTGAAGAAAAGTGGGTCCATGTCTGGACTCCCGGCATGTCCCTTCTCACCACACTGTGTCGGCGGTGCTGTTAAGGTTGATTTACAAGGCTGCAGCCTTACATGCCGTGCTCCTTCACCATCCCTTCTGGGCTCTGGCTTGAAGTGGGAGCCAGCACGGTCTCCATGCCTGGCAGGAGTCCGGTCTCCATCCACAGCCCCTTGAGGATTCTGTTGGACCGGAGCACTCATCCCCAGGGACATGGCCCTGCGTCTCAGCAGCTAAGTACCTGAGACGTTTATGTTGGGGGTCCCGGTTCTTTATTGTAAGGGGAGAGTATGCTGTATGTGATTGTTTTAACTTTTCCGGCGGGTTCTCTAGCTTTTGCCTGAGAACCACGCCGATGGTGCCTGCTTGTCGGCCTCGCCGCTTAAATTTAGGCCCTGGCTTCGCCGGAGGCCTAGTTTCATTTTCCTGCCCTCGCATGTCACTCATGCAGAGGGACAGGTTCGGCTCCTCCCGGCGGCCGTTCTACACAGGGGAGGGACACTCTCCACTGCTGGGGCGTCCCTCCTTCCCTGCAGGTCTCTATAGCCCTCCAGTTCCCGCTCTTTTATAGGAACGCCCTCTTCTCAGGCAGAGTTCACTCTGCTCTGGGACATCCTGCATTCTGCATCTCTGCTGAGGTGCTGCGACTGGGGAACCGGGCTTCGGCATCTGGAGGGCACACAACACCGCGCTCAGCGGTCTGGTAAGCCACAGCTGGTCTCCGGTTGTGGACCTCTGTATATTCTCCCTGGGGTTCATTCTCTGCAAAGCCCCCACTCCAGCAGCATGTCTCACACAAGGAGCAAGGCTCCAAAGCTTGATTCTGCATGCACTGCATGTAAGCTCCTGCTGCCTGAGCCGAGCACCTATCCACATTGTGATGTCTGCTCTAACTTGGTGCCACAGCCTGGAGTCTCACCCCCAGTGGTCTCTCAGGCTGCTGCTGCACCTGTGATTGAACCCCCGGCCTGGGTAGAGTCCTTTTCTAGGTCTATATCCCAGTCATTTGCTGAGTCCATGGGGCTTTTGTCCAGGACTTTGATGAATATGCATTAGCCCCCCTCACAGGGTGCCTCTAATACTCTTGACAGAGGACTCCTATCCTCTGACCTCCGTCCATCGGAGCTCACGGAGGATTCATCATCTGATCCCAGACCCCGTCCTTCTAAGAGAAGGCGCAGGGTTTCCTCCCCCTCCCCATCCCACGGCTCTGTCTCAAGAGCTGACTCTCAAGATGAGGAGGATGCCCTCACTGGGGGCTCGGAGGCTATGTATCCCATCGATTTCTCTGAGGGTGACTCAGATCTTAGTGATTTGATTGCTTCTATTAATTCTGTGCTGGATCTCAATCCGCCAGTATCAGAGGAGCAACCCTCTCTGGCAGATAAACATCAGTTTACCTCGCCTAAGAGAGTGAAGAGTGTGTTCTTTAACCACTCCAGTTTTCAGACCGCTGTGACCAAACCCAGGGCCTGCCCTGACAAACTCTTTCCAAAGCGTGGTTCTGATGACCGGTTTCCCTTTCCACCTGAGGTGGTCAAGGAGTGGGCTCACTCCCCAAAGGTAGACCCTCCGGTGTCTAGGCTCTCAGCCCGGACCGTTGTGTCGGTGGCTGACGGCACCTCACTTAAGGATTCCACTGACCGTCAGATTGACCTTCTGGCCAAATCTGTGTATGAAGCTGCGGGGGCCGCGTTTTCCCCGACTTTTGCAGCAGTGTGGGCTCTCAAAGCCATCTCTGCTTCTCTAGAGGAGATGCATTCCCTCACCAAGGAATCTATGCCCGAGATGGTTACCTTAACTGCTCAGGCTTCAGCTTTTTCATCCTATGCCATGTCTGCCATTTTAGAGGCTGCTCACCGCACTGCGGTGGCTTCAGCTAATTCTCTTGTTATCCGCAGGATTTTGTGGCTTCGAGAGTGGAAGGCAGATGCTTCTTCCAAGAAGTTTCTTGCTGGGCTCCCTTTTGCTGGTTCACGGCTGTTTGGTGAACAGCTGGATGAAATCATTAAAGAAGCTACTGGCGGGAAGAGTACTTCCATGCCACAAACTAAGACCAGGAAACCCGCCCAGGGTAGGAATCAATCGAGGTTTCGTTCCTTTCGTTCATCCAACTGGTCATCCTCTAAGCCTTCCGCCTCGTCCGCTAACTCAGCCAAGGATCAGAAATCCAATGGCTCCCAAAAGCGCGTCCGCAGAAGACCGCAGGAGGTTCTGCCACTAAGGCAGCTTCCTCATGACTCTCGGCCCGCTCCAGCCACGTCCTTAGTCGGTGGCAGGCTCTCCCACTTTGGCGACGCTTGGTTAAAGCAAGTCTCCGATCAGTGGGTGAGAGACATCATATCTCACGGCTACAGGATAGAATTCTCTTCCAGCCCTCCAAACAGATTTTTTTCTCTCAACTCCCCCCTGCTCCAAGGCCGCCGCCTTCTCGCAGGCCGTGGCGTCCTTGCAGGCAAACGGAGTGATTGTCCCAGTTCCCGCTCAGGAACGGTTCAGAGGTTTTTACTCAAATCTCTTCCTAGTTCCGAAAAAGGACGGTACCTTCCGGCCCATCCTGGATCTCAAGCTTCTCAACAAGCATGTCCGGGTGCGGCATTTTCGCATGGAGTCTCTGCGATCAGTCATTGCCTCTATGACCCAAGGGGAGTTCCTGGCGTCCATCGACATCAAAGATGCCTATCTACATGTGCCAATCGCAGTGTCACATCAGCGTTGGTTACGTTTTGCGATAGGGGAGGATCATTTCCAATTCGTGGCTCTCCCCTTCGGGTTAGCCACGGCCCCTCGGGTATTCACCAAGGTCATGGCGGCAGTGATTGCGGTCCTGCACCTCCAGGGGTTAGCAGTGCTTCCTTATCTGGACGACCTTCTGGTCAAGGGTACATCCAGCGCAGACTGTCAGCGGAGTGTTTCGCTCACTCTCGCCACCCTAGCCCAATTCGGGTGGATTGTCAATCTTCCCAAATCCACTCTGACTCCGATCTCACGTACCTAGGGATGCAGTTCGAGACTTTGCCGGCACTTGTGAAGTTGCCCTTAGACAAACAGCTGTCACTCCGGTTGGCGGTGCGCTCTCTCCTGAGGCCCCGCCGTTATAGCCTCAGGCGTCTGATGCAGGTGCTGGGTCAAATGGTGGCCTCCATGGAGGCGGTTCCCTTTGCCCAGTTCCATCTGCGTCCTCTGCAGCTGGACATTCTCCGCTGTTGGGACAAGCGGCCTTCCTCCTTACAGAGGTTAGTGGCTCTGTCGCCACGGACCAGGAGCTCTCTTCAGTGGTGGCTTCGACCTCTCTCCCTGTCCCAAGGGCGCTCCTTCCTGACTCCGTCCTGGGTGATTCTCACCACGGATGCCAGCCTATCCGGCTCGGGAGCGGTACATCTCCACCATAGAGCACAGGGCACTTGGACTCCGTCCGAGTCAGCCCTTTCAATCAATGTGCTGGAAACCAGAGCTGTGCTTCTAGCTCTCCTAGCCTTTCACCACCTGTTGGCGGGCAGGCACATCCGAGTCCAGTCAGACAACGCGACAGCGGTTGCCTACATCAATCACCAAGGCGGGACACGCAGCCGCCTGGCAATGTTGGAGGTCCAACGCATTCTTCAATGGGCGGAGGACTCCAAGTCCACCATATCCGCAGTCCACATCCCTGGCGTAGAAAACTGGGAGGCAGATTATCTCAGCTGTCAATCCGTGGACGGTGGCGAGTGGTCCCTGCACCCGGCAGTGTTTCAGTCAATCTGCCGCAAGTGGGGCACTCCGGACGTGGACCTAATGGCATCCCGTCACAACAACAAGGTTCCGGTTTACGTGGCTCGCTCCCACGATCCTCAGGCCTTCGCCGCGGACGCTCTGGTTCAAGACTGGTCCCAGTTTCGTCTGTCCTACGTGTTTCCCCCTCTAGCTCTCTTGCCCAGAGTCCTGCGCAAGATCAGAATGGAGGGCCGTCGAGTCATTCTCATTGCACCGGACTGGCCCAAGCGAGCTTGGTATCCGGACCTGCTCCAACTGTCCGTGGAGATGCCGTAGCCGTCCAGACCTTCTCTCGCAAGGTCCGTTTTTCCGCCCGAATTCTGCGGCACTCAAATTGACGGCGTGGCTCTTGAGTCCTGGATTTTGACGGCTTCTGGTATTCCTCCTGAAGTCATCTCCACTATGACTCGGGCCCGTAAGTCTTCCTCCGTCAAGATCTATCACAGGACTTGGAAAATTTTCCTGTCCTGGTGTCGCTCTTCCGGCCATTCTCCTTGGCCATTCTCGTTGCCGACCCTTCCGTCTTTTTTACAGTCCGGTCTGCAGCTAGGACTGTCCCTCAACTCTCTCAAGGGACAAGTCTCAGCTCTATCAGTGCTGTTCCAGCGGCGTCTCGCCCGGCTGGCTCAGGTCCGCACCTTCATGCAAGGTGCGTCTCACATCATTCCGCCTTATCGGCGGCCCTTGGATCCCTGGGACCTTAATTTGGTCCTCACGGTATTGCAGAAACCCCCTTTCGAGCCCCTTAGGGAGGTTTCTTTGTATCGTCTTTCTCAAAAGGTGGCCTTTCTAGTTGCCATAACTTCTCTCAGGAGAGTCTCTGATTTGGCTGCGCTCTCCTCGGAGTCACCTTTTTTGGTTTTTCACAAAGACAAGGTAGTTCTCCGTCCGACCCCGGACTTTCTTCCTAAGGTGGTCTCTCCCTTCCACCTTAACCAGGATATTTCCTTGCCTTCCTTCTGTCCGGCCCCTGTTCATCGCTTTGAGAAAGCGCTGCATACTCTAGATCTGGTGCGTGCTCTCCGGATCTATGTGTCTCGCACCGCTGCGCTTAGGCGGTGCACCTCTCTTTTTGTGCTAACACAGGGCGGCGCAAGGGTCTCTCTGCTTCTAAGCCGACCTTGGCCCGTCGGATTAGATCGACCATTTCGGACGCCTACCAGAGTGCTCAGGTGCCTCCCCCGCCGGGGATCAAAGCACACTCGACCAGAGCTGTCGGTGCCTCTTGGGCTTTTAGGCACCAGGCTACGGCTCAACAAGTCTGTCAGGCTGCCACTTGGGCTAGCCTGCATACCTTTTCGAAGCACTACCAAGTGCATGCTCATGCTTCGGCAGATGCGAGCTTGGGCAGACGCATCATTCAGGCGGCTGTCGCCCACTTGTGAAGTTAGGCTCCGCCTACTTCTTAGTTTTTTCTGTTTATTCCCACCCAGGGACAGCTTTGGAACGTCCCATGGTCTGGGTCTCCCAAAGGAACGATGAAGAAAGAGAATTTCTTTGTCGCTCCATTGGGAGACCCAGACAATTGGGTGTATAGCTTCTGCCTCCGGAGGCCACACAAAGTATTACACTTTAAAAAGTGTAACCCCTCCCCTCTGCCTATACACCCTCCCGTGCATCACGGGCCCATCAGTTTTATGCTTTGTGTTGAAGGAGGCACACATTCACGCAAGCTCCACATTTTAGTCAGCAGCAGCTGCTGATTTTATCGGATGGAAGAAAAGAGGGCCCCCCACAGGGCCCCCGGCATGCTCCCTTCTCACCCCACTAATGTCGGCGGTGCTGTTAAGGTTGAGGTACCCATTGCGGGTACAAAGGCTGGAGCCACATGCCGTTTTCCTTCCCCATCCCTTAGAGGCTCTGGGAGAAGTGGGATCCTAACCGGTCACCATGCACTGGGACCGGGCTCCCTCCGCAGCCCCTGGGGGAATCTGACGGACAGGAGACTGGGTATCATCAGGGACATGGCCCTGCTTCTAAGAGGTACTCTGTGTCCCCTTGGGGACGGCGCATGGAGCGCCTGTGTAACAGACGCTGCAGCGGCTGCTGTGTTTTTTGTGACGCCGGGACTACCGCGCCTGTTTGCCGGCCGCGTTATTAAATTTAGTCCCCGGCTTCTGCGGCCTAGTACAATAACTCCCACCCCCGGGCCTGCCAGTCAGGGGTAAGGGCGGGACGCTCGACTGGACGTCGGCAGTGAGGGCTGGAGCATACTTAGGTATCCTCCCCCCTCACTGAGCACTGCGGGGCACCAGATTCCCGCACTTTATTAGTCACGCCCACGGCTCCCTCCTCCTCTGAGAACGCTGGCAGCCATTGTTATAATCACTTCTGCCGGTGGAGGAATACAGAACGAGCTCTGTAACGCTGGGAGGCCCAGGCAGGGAATCTGGTGGACACACAACCGCTTTGGGCGGTCGGTAAGCAGCACCGGTTACCAGGTGCTGGCCCCCTTGGGTGCCGAAGTGTGTATATATATATATATATATATTGCCAAAAAAGGACGGATCATTCCGTCCCGTTCTGGACCTCAAACTGCTCAACAGACACGTGAGAACCAGACGGTTCCGGATGGAATCTCTCCGCTCTGTCATCGCCTCGATGTCCCAAGGAGACTTCCTAGCATCAATCGACATCAGGGATGCTTATCTCCATGTGCCGATTGCACCAGAGCATCAACGCTTCCTGCGTTTCGCCATCAAAGACGAACACCTTCAGTTCGTAGCACTGCCTTTCGGCCTGGCGACAGCCCCACGGGTCTTCACCAAGGTCATGGCAGCAGTAGTGGCGGTCCTACACTCTCAGGGCCACTCGGTGATCCCTTACTTAGACGATCTTCTAGTCAAGACACCCTCCCGGGTGGCATGCCAACACAGTCTGACCATTGCTCTGGAGACTCTCCAGAGGTTCGGGTGGATCATCAATTTCCCAAAGTCAAAATTGACACCGACCCAATCGCTGACTTACCTCGGGATGGAGTTTCATACTCTCTCAGCGATAGTGAAGCTACCGCTGGACAAACAGCGTTCACTACAGACAGGGGTGCACTCTCTCCTTCGAGCCCAGTCACACCCCTTGAGGCGCCTCATGCACTTCCTAGGGAAGATGGTGGCAGCAATGGAGGCAGTTCCCTTTGCGCAGTTTCATCTGCGTCCACTTCAATGGGACATTCTCCGCAAATGGGACAGGAGGTCGACGTCCCTAGACAGGAACGTCTCCCTTTCACGGGCAGCCAAAACCTCTCTTCAGTGGTGGCTTCTTCCCACTTCTTTGTCGAAAGGAAAATCCTTCCTGCCCCCATCCTGGGCTGTGGTCACGACGGACGCGAGTCTGTCAGGGTGGGGGAGCGGTCTTCCTCCACCACAGGGCTCAGGGAACCTGGACTCCGACAGAGTCCTCCCTTCAGATCAATGTTCTGGAGATAAGGGCAGTGTATCTAGCCCTAAAGGCGTTCCAGCGGTGGCTGGAGGGCAGGCAGATCCGAATACAGTCGGACAACGCCACGGCGGTTGCGTACATCAACCACCAGGGCGGCACACGCAGTCGTCAAGCCTTCCAAGAAGTTCGGCGGATTCTGCCACAGCCTCCACCATCTCCGCAGTTCACATCCCGGGCGTAGAAAACTGGGAAGCAGACTTTCTCAGTCGCCAGGGCATGGACGCAGGGGAATGGTCTCTTCACCCGGACGTGTTTCAAGAGATCTGTTGCCGCTGGGGAACGCCGGACGTCGACCTAATGGTGTCTCGGCACAACAACAAAGTCCCGGCATTCATGGCACGGTCTCAAGATCACAGAGCTCTGGCGGCAGACGCATTAGTTCAGGATTGGTCGCAGTTTCGACTGCCTTATGTATTTCCTCCTCTGGCACTGCTGCCCAGAGTGTTACGCAAGATCAGGTCCGACTGCCGCCGCGCCATCCTCATCGCTCCAGACTGGCCGAGGAGGTCGTGGTACCCGGATCTGTGGCACCTCACGGTGGGTCAACCGTGGGCACTCCCAGACCGACCAGACTTGCTGTCTCAAGGGCCATTTTTCCATCTGAATTCTGCGGCCCTCAACCTGACTGTGTGGCCATTGAGTCCTGGCTCCTAGCGTCCTCAGGGTTATCTCAAGATGTCATTGCCACTATGAGACAGGCCAGGAAACCAACGTCCGCCAAGATCTACCACAGGACTTGGAGGATCTTCTTATCCTGGTGCTCTGATCATGGTTTTACTCCCTGGCCGTTTGCCTTGCCCACTTTTCTTTCTTTCCTTCAATCCGGAATGGACAAGGGTTTGTCTCTCGGCTCTCTCAAGGGACAAGTATCGGCGCTTTCCGTGTTTTTTCAAAAGCGTCTAGCCAGGCTTCCGCAGGTCCGCACGTTCCTGCAGGGGGTTTGCCACATAGTCCCACCTTTACAAGCGTCCGCTAGAACCCTGGGATCTTAACAGGGTGCTGACTGCTCTCCAGAAGCCACCTTTCGAGCCGATGCGGGATGTCTCTCTATCACGCCTTTCGCAGAAGGTGGCCTTCCTAGTGGCAGTCACATCACTTAGGAGAGTGTCTGAGCTAGCAGCGCTGTCATGCAAAGCCCCCTTCCTGGTGTTTCACCAGGATAAGGTGGTTCTGCGTCCGGTCCCGGAATTTCTCCCTAAGGTGGTATCCCCTTTTCATCTCAATCAGGATATCTCCTTACCTTCTTTTTGCCCTCCTCCAGTTCACCAATGTGAAAAGGATTTGCACTTGTTAGATCTCGTGAGAGCACTCAGGCTCTACATTTCTCGCACGGCGCCCCTGCGCCGTTCTGATGCGCTCTTTGTCCTTGTCGCTGGCCAGCGTAAGGGGTCGCAGGCTTCCAAGTCAACCTTGGCTCGGTGGATCAAGGAACCGATTCTTGAAGCCTACCGTTCGTCTGGGCTTCCGATTCCTTCAGGGCTGAAAGCCCATTCTACCAGAGCCGTAGGTGCGTCCTGGGCATTGCGGCACCAGGCTACGGCTCAGCAGGTGTGTCAGGCAGCTACCTGGTCGAGTCTGCACACTTTCACAAAACACTATCAGGTGCATGCCTATGCTTCGGCAGATGCCAGCCTAGGTAGGCGAGTCCTTCAGGCGGCGGTTGCCCACCTGTAAGAAGGGGCCGTTTTTCGGCTCTTTTTATCGAGGTATTCTTTTACCCACCCAGGGACTGCTTTTGGACGTCCCAATTGTCTGGGTCTCCCAATGGAGCGACAAAGAAGAAGGGAATTTTGTTTACTTACCGTAAATTCCTTTTCTTCTAGCTCCTATTGGGAGACCCAGCACCCGCCCCTGTTCCCTTCGGGCTGTTGTTCTTTTGTGTACACATGTTGTTCATGTTGAATTGTTCTTTTGGTTCATGGTTTCAGTTCTCCGAACATCCTTCGGATTGAATTTACCTTAGACCAATTTATAAGTTTCCTCCTTCCTGCTTTGGCACCAAAACTGATGGGCCCGTGATGCACGGGAGGGTGTATAGGCAGAGGGGAGGGGTTACACTTTTTAAAGTGTAATACTTTGTGTGGCCTCCGGAGGCAGAAGCTATACACCCAATTGTCTGGGTCTCCCAATAGGAGCTAGAAGAAAAGGAATTTACGGTAAGTAAACAAAATTCCCTTCTTTGTTACTTACTGTAAATTCTTTTTCTTATAGTTCCGTATTGGGAGACCCAGCTCCCTCCCTGTTGCCTGTTGGCAATTTTCTTGTTTTGTGTGTTTATCACCGGCTGTTGTCGTGGAGAGAGTCTCCGGTTGTTCCGGTTCTTACTCTGTTCTACTTGTGGGTGGCTATTCTCCTTCAGCTTTTGCACTAAACTGGCTAGGACTGGCTACCAGGGGGTGTATAAGCTCAGAGGGAGGAGCTACACTTTTAAGTGTAGTACTTTGTGTGTCCTCCGGAGGCAGAAGCTAAACACCCATGGTCTGGGTCTCCCAATACGGAACTATAAGAAAAAGAATTTACGGTAAGTAACAAAATTCTCTTTTTTTTTTTTTTTTGTTTATAAATGTTGTCTTTTTGTGTAACAGGGAAAAACTTTTGGAATTCTTATTCTCCTTAAAACAACCAGATGGCTCATTCAACATGCACGTAGGTGGCGAAGTGGACGTCAGGTCAGATACAAATCCGCGCCTTTTTTTTTTTTTTTTTTTTTTTTTTCTTTTTCATATTGCTTTACTCTACACTATGTACAATGGTGTTTTTGGGTTTTTTTTCTCTTTCAGTAATCAGTGTTTTTCATTCTTAACTTCTGCTTAATCACCCATTGATAGTGAACGTATGCGCAATCTCCCGTCTGCTCTACAGTGATGTGCTAAAACTTCATTGCGTAGTAGAGCAGTGGCTGGAGCTGGGAGCTGTATGTCAGACACAGCCGGGCTCCCCATATAGAAGGCAGAGGCAAGGTTTATTACCCTCTCTGCCTTCTCTGTTGCTGTTTACACAGCTGTGAAGTGCTAAAGACTTTTCCTCCTCTAGTCATTTGATCACTTTGTGAAGGGAGGGAGCAGGAGCTGCTATGCCCTAGGACAGTCATGGCGAACCTTTTACAGGCCGAGTGCCCAAACTGTGGCCCTAAACCCAATTTTTTTTTCCGAAGTGCAACCAATCCTATTATATAAAGAATTGATTTTAATCTTATCTTTGCCGTCTTCTCCTCAGCATGGGGCATCACGCTCATGCATGCTTACCACACATTGAAGCTGAGCCCTTTCCAGACACAGCAGTTGGATTGATCTTTCTGGAAAAAAATTGCAGCATATTAGACAGAGATTTTAGCCTGGAATGCAATCCGATGTCACCCTGTAATCCACATCTACATTTCAAAGTCTGAACATCTTGAAATCCCATAAAGACGTACGAGTGGCTCCCCTCCCCTTTCATTGTGTAGTTCTGTCCCCCTTCCTCGGCCACTTCCTGGTAAACCTGTCCCCCATCCTGATATAGATTTCCTACATTCTGGTATATTTGTCCCCATCATGGCCCCATCCTGGTAAATGTCCTCCGTCCTGGTAAATGTTACCCATTCTTGCATGTTCCCCCATGCTGGTAAATGTTCCCCCATCCTGACATATTGCCCATCCTTGTAAATATTCCCCCATCCCGGCATGTACCCCATTCCTGGTAAATGTTCCCAATCCTGGTTAATTTACCCCATCCAGGTAAATGTACCCCTTCCTGGTAAATGTACCCTATCGTGGCATGTTTCCTCCATCCTGGCATGCATGTTTCCTCCATCCTGGCATGCATGTTTCCTCCATCCTGGCATGCATGTTTCCTCCATCCTGGCATGCATGTTTCCTCCATCCTGCCATGCATGTTTCCTCCATCCTGCCATGCATGGTTCCTCCATCCTGCCATGCATGTTTCCTCCATCCTGCCATGCATGTTTCCTCCATCCTGCCATGCATGTTTCCTCCATCCTGCTATGCATGTTTCCTCCATCCTGCCATGCATGTTTCCTCCATCCTGCCATGCATGTTTCCTCCATCCTGCCATGCATGTTTCCTCCATCCTGCCATGCATGTTTCCTCCATCCTGCCATGCATGTTTCCTCCATCCTGCCATGCATGTTTCCTCCATCCTGCCATGCATGTTTCCTCCATCCTGCCATGCATGTTTCCTCCATCCTGCCATGCATGTTTCCTCCATCCTGCCATGCATGTTTCCTCCATCCTGCCATGCATGTTTCCTCCATCCTGCCATGCATGTTTCCTCCATCCTGCCATGCATGTTTCCTCCATCCTGCCATGCATGTTTCCTCCATCCTGCCATGCATGTTTCCTCCATCCTGCCATGCATGTTTCCTCCATCCTGCCATGCATGTTTCCTCCATCCTGCCATGCATGTTTCCTCCATCCTGCCATGCATGTTTCCTCCATCCTGCCATGCATGTTTCCTCCATCCTGCCATGCATGTTTCCTCCATCCTGCCATGCATGTTTCCTCCATCCTGCCATGCATGTTTCCCCCCATCCTGCCATGCATGTTTCCCCCATCCTGCCATGCATGTTTCCCCCATCCTGCCATGCATGTTTCCCCCATCCTGCCATGCATGTTTCCTCCATCCTGGCATGCATGTTTCCCCCATCCTGGCATGCATGTTTCCCCCATCCTGGCATGCATGTTTCCCCCATCCTGGCATGCATGTTTCCCCCCATCCTGGCATGCATGTTTCCCCCATCCTGGCATGCATGTTTCCCCCATCCTGGCATGCATGTTTCCCCCATCCTGGCATGCATGTTTCCCCCATCCTGGCATGCATGTTTCCCCCATCCTGGCATGCATGTTTCCCCCCATCCTGGCATGCATGTTTCCCCCCATCCTGGCATGCATGTTTCCCCCATCCTGGCATGCATGTTTCCCCCCATCCTGGCATGCATGTTTCCCCCATCCTGGCATGCATGTTTCCCCCCATCCTGGCATGCATGTTTCCCCCCATCCTGGCATGCATGTTTCCCCCCATCCTGGCATGCATGTTTCCCCCCATCCTGGCATGCATGTTTCCCCCATCCTGGCATGCATGTTTCCCCCATCCTGGCATGCATGTTTCCCCCATCCTGGCATGCATGTTTCCCCCCATCCTGGCATGCATGTTTCCCCCCATCCTGGCATGCATGTTTCCCCCATCCTGGCATGCATGTTTCCCCCATCCTGGCATGCATGTTTCCCCCCCCCCCCTCCCCCATCCTGGCATGCATGTTTCCCCCATCCTGGCATGCATGTTTCCCCCATCCTGGCATGCATGTTTCCCCCATCCTGGCATGCATGTTTCCCCCATCCTGGCATGCATGTTTCCCCCATCCTGGCATGCATGTTTCCCCCATCCTGGCATGCATGTTTCCCCCCCCTCCCCCCATCCTGGCATGCATGTTTCCCCCATCCTGGCATGCATGTTTCCCCCCCCCCCCATCCTGGCATGCATGTTTCCCCCCCCCCCCCATCCTGGCATGCATGTTTCCCCCCCCCCCCCCATCCTGGCATGCATGTTTCCCCCCCCCCCCCATCCTGGCATGCATGTTTCCCCCCCCCCCATCCTGGCATGCATGTTTCCCCCCCCCCATCCTGGCATGCATGTTTCCCCCCCCCCCATCCTGGCATGCATGTTTCCCCCCCCCCATCCTGGCATGCATGTCATCCCCCCATCCTGGCATGCATGTCATCCCCCCCATCCTGGCATGCATGTCATCCCCCCATCCTGGCATGCATGTCATCCCCCCCCCCATGCTGGCATGCATGTCATTCCCCCCCCCATGCTGGCATGCATGTCATCCCCCCCCCCCATGCTGGCATGCATGTCATCCCCCCCCCCCCCCCCCCATGCTGGCATGCATGTCATCCCCCCCCCCCCATGCTGGCATGTATGTCATCCCCCCCCATGCTGGCATGTATGTTCCCACCCCATGCTGGCATGTATGTTCCCACCCCATGCTGGCATGTATGTTCTCCCACCCCATGCTGCCATGTGCGTTCCCCCACCCCCACGCTGCCATGTGCGTTCCCCCCACCCCCACGCTGCCATGTGCGTTCCCCCACCCCCACGCTGCCATGTGCGTTCCCCCCACCCCCACGCTGCCATGTGCGTTCCCCCACCCCCACGCTGCCATGTGCGTTCCCCCTCTCCCACCCCACGCTGCCATGTGCGTTCCCCCTCTCCCACCCCATGCTGGCGCTGCCGCACACGAGTTATAGAAAAGAAAAAAAAAAAAGCAACACACAACTTACCTGCACCCGCTCCCCCGCTGCGCGCTGCTGGGTCCTCAATTCCCACGCGGCCAGCAGACGGCGCCGGCGCTGCTCTCTGACGCTTCTCCGTCTCCTAGGCAACACACTGCAGCCTGGGGGGGGAGGAGTGTCAGAGCGGAGGAGAAATGTCTCCTCCGCTCCAACACAGATTTGATCTGCCGGCGCGACTGCACTATCAGATCAAAACTGCAGCATCGGGCGACAGCACGCGTGCCAGCAGAGTGGGGCTCAGCGTGCCCCTGGTGGCACGCGTGCCATAGGTTCGCCATCACTGCCCTAGGACATTGTCAGCTATGTATTCCCCCTGTAATTGGGGCTAATATACCCAGCCCCAGTTACAGGGGAAATTCAATTTTTTTTATTTATTTATTTTTTTTTTAACTTTGAAATGCCCCAAAAAGTTTATGCCTCATGGGCCGCATCGGAAGTTAATTAAACATAAATAAAAAGCATGTAATAAAATCCACTGCCAATCCGAATTGTTGTTACTAACCCCCCTTAATTTGGGGGGGAAAAAGAAAAACCTATTCGATATATAAAAATAGTTGGAGACGGAAACAAATTTAAAAATGCATTTTAATGCTCCTTTATGGTCATAAAAAGTGTCACACTGACACAGATATCCTGTATTTTCCCACTGATGGAGAAATATATAATATGAGTTATACGTGGTAGAAAATAATTCTTCACATACATTGGAAACATGTATGTTGCAAGAAATGGTTTGTTTACACAGCATTTCCATATTCTGAATTTCTTTAAGCAAAAAAATGGCCCGTAAGAAGTCACGTGACTCAATGGGGTAAATAAGATGTATGGATTCTTTTTTTTTTATTTTTTTTTTTTATGATTGACATCTAACATGGTAAAATACTCGTGGACTACTTCTTGTTGTGTAGGAACATTTGTATTACTGAAACAATATGATCTGTATTATCTCTTTCTTTAGAAGTGCCTATTGTGCCGCCTCTGTAGCTTCCCTCACCAATATCGCCACTCCTAACCTTTTTGATGGCACCGCTGAATGGATTGCAAGGTTTGGAACTAACCTACATAATATTTTTGCATTTTGTTTGACTATTATTATTATTATTATTATTATTATTATTATTATTTTATTTTCAAGATATAGGAAAGAACTTAGAAGATATTCCTTATTTCTTTGGCGCTCCATTGGGAGACCCAGACAATTGGGTGTATAGCTATGCCTCCGGAGGCCACACAAAGTATCACACTAAAAGTGTAAAGCCCCTCCCCTTCAGCCTATACACCCCCCGTGCTGCCACGGGCTCCTCAGTTTTTATGCTTTGTGCGAAGGAGGCAGACATCCACACATAGCTCCACAGCTTAGTCAGCAGCAGCAGCTGACTATGTCGGATGGAAGAAAAGAGGGCCCATAACAGGGCCCCCAGCATGCTCCCTTCTCACCCCACTCTTGTCGGCGGTGTTGTTAAGGTTGAGGTATCCATTGCGGGTACGGAGGCTGGAGCCCACATGCTGTTTTCCTTCCCCATCCCCCTTAGGGCTCTGGGTGAAGTGGGATCCTATCGGTCTCCAGGCACATGAGACCGTGCTCCATCCACAGCTCCTGAGGACTCTGCTGGATAGGAGCCGAGTATCGTTCAGGGACATGGCCCTGCTACTTTGAGGTACTCTGTGTCCCCGTGGGGACCGCGCACAGCAACACTCCAGCATTGCAGGGTGTGCTAGTGCACCGGGGACCGCGGCGCTGACTGCGTTTGTGCCTTTACACACTGCAGCGTCGCTGAGTGTGTTAGTGTATGGGGACTGCCGCGCTGACCGCCGCTGCCATTGTTATCACTGCGGCGCGGCTGGGACTGTTAGTGCGCCGGGGACTTCCGCGCCGACCGCGCTTATACGGCGGCCGCGCTTATAACTTTAGTCCCCGGCTTTTGCGGCCTAGTCTCATTCTTTTCCCGCCCCCAGGCCTGCCAGTCAGGGGAAGGGCGGGACGCTGTAAAGGACGTCAGCAACTGAGGCTGGAGCATGCTTTGCATACTCCACCCCCCTCACTGTGCACAGTGGGGCACCAGATTCCCGCACTTTCTAGGGCACGCCCACGGCCCCCTCCTCTCCTCAGGACGCCGGCAGCCATTCCTGTCAGCTCTGCTAACGCTGGAGCAGGGAGACAAGCTCAGGGAGACCCAGGCAGGAATTCTGGTGACCACACAACCGCATTGCGCGGGCGGTAAGCAGCACCTAGGTGCTGGCCCCACTGGTGCAGAAGTGTACTTATAGATTATATGATTATAGGCTATACTTTACACTGTATGGTGCACGGTTGTTTTTGGCTATATACCCTCCTGTATTGCTCAGAGGAGACAACAGCATGTCGTCCACAAATAGCAAGGGTGCCAAAGCACAGACTTGCTATGCTGCCTGTGCAGCATGTACGGCTATACTGCCGGCAGGTTCCACTGACCCTCATTGTGTGCAATGCTCGGCCCCCTGTGGCACTTACTCAGCCGAGCCTCTGCTAAGGGTGGCCCAGGGAGAACCACCTGTTAACACTGTCCAGGTGACAGGGACGGAGTTTGCAGTTTTTACTGAAAGACTTTCTGAGACTATGGCTAAGATATTAGAAGCCTTGCAGTCCAGGCCGGCATCTCAAGCCATGGGCACTGTGGAATCATTGCCCCCTGGTTCCCCTCAGTTGGAACAACAATGTTCTCCCGGGGTGTCTCATAGATCCCAGGGTGAGGTCTCTGACATGGAACGCAGTCCCAGACCGACTAAGCGAGCTCGCTATGAAATCCCCTCGACATCATCACATTGTTCAGGGTCTCAGCGAGAGGACTCTCTGTATGATGAAGCGGAGCTAGCTGATCAGGATTCTGATCCTGAAGCCGCTCTCAACCTTGATACTCCTGATGGGGACGCCATAGTGAATGATCTTATTGCGTCCATCAATCAAATGTTGGATATTTCTCCCTCAGCTCCTCCAGTGGAGGAGTCAGCTTCTCAGCAGGAGAAATTCCGTTTCAGGTTTCCTAAGCGTACAATGAGTATGTTTCTGGACCACTCTGACTTCAGAGAGGCAGTCCAGAAACACCGAGCTTGTCCAGATAAGCGTTTTTCCAAGCGCCTTAAGGATACACGTTACCCCTTCCCCCCTGACGTGGTCAAGGGCTGGACTCAGTGTCCCAAGGTGGATCCTCCAATCTCCAGACTGGCGGCTAGATCCATAGTTGCAGTGGAAGATGGAGCTTCACTCAAGGATGCCACTGACAGACAGATGGAGCTCTGGTTGAAATCCATCTATGAAGCTATCGGCGCGTCTTTTGCTCCAGCATTCGCAGCCGTATGGGCACTCCAAGCTATCTCAGCTGGTCAGGCGCAAATTGACGCACTCACACGTACGTCTGCGCCGCAGGTGGCGTCCATAACCTCTCAAACGTCGGCATTTGCGTCCTACGCTATTAATGCTGTCCTGGACTCTGCGAGCCGTACGGCGGTTGCAGCCGACAATTCGGTGGCAATACGCAGGGCCTTGTGGCTACGGGAATGGAAGGCAGATTCGGCTTCCAAAAAGTGCTTAACTGGTTTGCCATTTTCTGGCGACCGCTTGTTTGGTGAGAGATTGGATGAAATCATCAAACAATCCAAGGGAAAGGAAACATCCTTACCCCAGGCCAAACCAAAAACACCCCAACAGAGGAGGGGACAGTCGAGGTTTCGGTCCTTTCGGGGGGCGGGCAGGTCCCAATTCTCCTCGTCCAAAAGGCCTCAGAAGGATCAGAGGAACTCCGACGCATGGCGGTCCAAATCACGCCCTAAAAAGACCGCCGGAGGTGCCGCTACCAAGGCGGCTTCCTCATGACTTACGGCCTCCTCACACCGCATCCTCGGTCGGTGGCAGGCTCTCCCGCTTTTGCGACACCTGGCTGCCACAAGTAAAAGACCGTTGGGTGAGAGACATTTTGTCTCACGGTTACAGGATAGAGTTCAGCTCTCGTCCTCCGACTCGATTCTTCAGAACATCTCCGCCTCCCGAGCGAGCCGAGGCTCTTCTGCAGGCGGTGGGCATTCTGAAGGCAGAAGGAGTGGTGGTCCCGGTTCCTCTTCAGCAACAGGGTCACGGTTTCTACTCCAACCTGTTTGTGGCTCCAAAGAAGGACGGGTCTTTCCGTCCTGTTTTGGATCTAAAACTGCTCAACAAACACGTAATGACCAGGCGGTTCCAGATGGAATCCCTCTGCTCCGTCATCGCCTCAATGTCCCAAGGAGATTTCCTAGCATCGATCGATATCAAAGATGCTTATCTCCTCGTACCGATTGCTCCAGAGCATCAGCGCTTCCTGCGCTTCGCCATAGGAGACGAACACCTTCAGTTCGCGGCACTGCCGTTCGGCCTGGCGACAGCCCCAAGGGTTTTCACCAAGGTCATGGCTACAGTAGTTGCGGTCCTCCACTCTCAGGGTCACTCGGTGATACCTTACTTAGACGATCTGCTGGTCAAGGCACCCTCTCAAGAGCATGCCAACACAGTCTCAACGTTACTCTGGAGACTCTCCAGAGTTTCGGGTGGATCATCAATTTTCCAAAGTCAAATCTGACACCGGTCCAATCGCTGACATATCTTGGCATGGAGTTTCATACTCTTCCAGCGATAGTGAAGCTTCCGCTGGACAAACAGCGTTCACTACAGACAGGGGTGCAATCTCTCCTTCAAGGTCGGTCACACCCCTTGAGGCGCCTCATGCACTTCCTGGGGAAGATGGTGGCAGCAATGGAGGCAGTTCCTTTTGCGCAGTTTCACCTGCGTCTTCTTCAATGGGACATCCTACGCAAATGGGACAGGATGCCGACGTCCCTAGACAGGAACGTCTCCCTCTCAGGCAACCAGAGCTTCCCTTCGGTGGTGGCTTCTTCCCACCTCATTATCGAAGGGGAAATCCTTCCTACCCCCATCCTGGGCGGTGGTCACGACGGACGCGAGTCTGTCAGGGTGGGGAGCAGTTTTTCTCCACCACAGGGCTCAGGGTACGTGGACTCAGCAAGAGTCCTCACTTCAGATCAATGTTCTGGAGATCAGGGCAGTGTATCTTGCCCTAAAAGCGTTCCAGCAGTGGCTGGAAGGCAAGCAGATCCGAATTCAGTCGGACAACTCCACAGCGGTGGCTTACATCAACCACCAAGGTGGAACACGCAGTCGGCAAGCCTTCCAAGAAGTCCGGCGGATTTTGATGTGGGTGGAAGCCACGGCCTCCACCATCTCCGCAGTTCACATCCCGGGCGTAGAAAACTGGGAAGCAGACTTTCTCAGTCGCCAGGGCATGGACGCAGGGGAATGGTCCCTTCACCCGGACGTGTTTCAGGAGATCTGTTGCCGCTGGGGGATGCCGGACGTCGACCTCATGGCGTCACGGCACAACAACAAGGTCCCAACATTCATGGCTCGATCTCAAGATCACAGAGCTCTGGCGGCAGACGCCTTAGTTCAGGATTGGTCGCAGTTTCAGCTTCCTTATGTGTTTCCCCCTCTGGCACTGTTGCCCAGAGTGTTACGCAAGATCAGGGCCGACTGCCGCCGCGCCATCCTCGTCGCTCCAGACTGGCCGAGGAGGTCGTGGTACCCGGATCTGTGGCATCTCACGGTCGGCCAACCGTGGGCACTGCCAGACCGATCAGACTTGCTGTCTCAAGGGCTGTTTTTCCATCTGAATTCTGCGGCCCTCAACCTGACTGTGTGGCCATTGAGTCCTGGATCTTAGCGTCTTCAGGATTATCTCAAGAGGTCATTGCCACCATGAGACAGGCTAGGAAACCAACGTCCGCCAAGATCTACCACAGGACGTGGAAAATATTCCTGTCGTGGTGCTCTGCTCAGGGTTTCTCCTCCCTGGCCATTTGCCTTGCC